>NW_021604633.1:14667414-14687054 GCF_004785775.1 Grammomys surdaster | reverse complement strand
GAGAGAGAGAGAGAGAGAGAGAGAGAGAGAGAGAGAGAGAGAGAGAGAGAGAGAGAGAGGAGAGAGAAGGGGGGGGTTAACGCCAGGCATTCTTTATAACACATTAAAAAGATTCATGACAAGATAGGGACTATTTGCCAGGGGACTATGAGTGACAGAGCAACTGGGAGTCTATGCAATAGAGGGTCATAGGATTGAAATGGGAGTTACAAAAGTCTTAACCTAGTCAATGTCAGCTTCATATCTCCAAGGAACATTCAATTTCGAGCAGTATATTTTCTTTTTTTTTTTTTTTTAATTTTTTTATTGGATGTTTTATTTACATTTCATATGTTGTCCCCTTACCCCATCCCCCACCCACCCAGGAACCCCCAATCCCCTCACACCTCCTCCTTCTTCTTTGTGGATGTAACCTCTATCTACCCCCCCACTCCCACCTCCCCACCCTCAAAACTCCCACCCCCTGGGGCGTCCAGCCTTCATGAGGTCAAGGATCTCATCTTCCACCTGTGCCCAGCAGGGCCCTCCACTCTTATATATTCAGCTAAGGCCCTGGATCCCTCCATAAGTGCTCCCAGGCTGGTGGTTTAGACCCTGGGAGCTGTGGTTGGTTGGTATTGTTGCTCTCCTCATGGGGCCACAAATCCTTTCAGCTCCTTCAGTCTTCACTCTAACTCCTCCATTGAGAACCCCATGATCAGTTCAATGGCTAGTTGTGAGCATCTGCCTCTGAATATGTCAGACTCTTGAAGACCTCTGAGGAGACATCCATATCAGGCTCTTATCAGCATGCACTTCCTGACTTCCACATCAGCATCTACCTTTGGTGACTGCACATGGGATGGATACTCAGGTGGAAAGGTCTTCAGACGGCCCCTCCTTCAGTTTTTGTCCCTCGCTTTGTCTCCATATTTGCTCCCTTGAGTACTTTGTTGCTCCTTCTAAGAAGGACCGAATCACCCCCACTTGGTCTTCCTTCTTTATGGACTTCATGTGGCCTGTGAGTTGCATCTTGGGCATTTTAAGGTTCTGGGCTAATATCCAATAATCAGTGAGTGAATACCATGTGTGTTCTTTTGTGATTGGCTTACCTCACTCAGTATGATAATTTCTAGTTCCATCCATTTACCTAGGAACCTCTCAAATTCATTGTTTTTAATAGCTGAGTAATACTCCATTGTGTAAATATACCACATTTTTTAATCCATTCCTCAGTTGAAGGACATCTGGGTTCTTTCCAGCTCCTGGCTATTATAAATAAGGCTGCTATGAACATAGTTGAGCATATGTCCTTATTATATGTTCGAGCACCTTCTGGGTATATGCCTAGGAGTGGTATAGCTGGATCCTCGGGTAATGCTATGTCCAATTTTCTGAGGAACCGCCACACTGATTTCCAAAGTGGTTGCACCATCTTGCAGTCCCACCAACAATGGAGGAGTGTTCCTCTTTCTCCACACCCTCGCCAGCATCTACTATCACCTGAGTTTTTAATCTTAGCCATTCTGACTGGTGTGAGATGGAATCTCAGGGTTGTTTTGATTTGCATTTCCCTGACGACTAAGGATGCCGAGCATTTCTTTAGGTGCTTCTCGGCCATTCGAGTTTCTTCTGTTGAAAATTCTTTGTTAAGCTCTATACCCCATTTTTTAATAGGGTAATTTGGTTGCCTGGAGTCTAATTTCTTGAGTTCTTTGTATATATTGGATATTAGCCCTCTATCAGATGAAGGATTGGTAAAGATCTTTTCCCAATTTGTTGGTTGTCGTTTTGTCCTATTGACAGTGTCCTTTGCCTTACAGAAACACAATGAGGTTTTTGATGTCACCTCGCCAGAGAGCAAAAGAAACTGGCTAGTGACACCCAAGCTTTGCTTAGCATTTGCCAACTAGATGCAAAAGTGGGGCGGCACATTAAGCTCTGCTCTGACTTTCTTTCATTTTGAGTTCTTAACTGTTAGAGATGTATATACACATACACACACACACATACACACACACACATAAACCCTAAACACACATACCCACCCACACACATATATATACATACACACACACACACACACACACACACACACACACACTCTTAGGTAAAAAGAGCATTACTTAAGTCTGGAGGATAAGAGAGTAACTTACTCTTCTGGCAGGGCTTTGTTTAATAAATTACTTGGCAGACTTTAGCCTAATCCATAAAGTGATTTTAAGTACTATTTTGCCCATAGATCATCCCAATATAAGTTGAATAACTACACTAAATTTTTAAGAAACTGATTTAATTAAAATTAGATTCAACAGATATTTAGCGATTATTTATTATGGAGCATTACACTTGTACCTAACAGGCCTGTTTGAGCTTCACCCTGCCTTCAAATACCTAATCTAATATAGCATGGGAAAAGGGGGAGGCTTGAAAAGTATAAAATGGCCACTCTTTGGGACCTGGCTGTACCAATCCTCCCAAGGTCTCACGCTGGGACTCAAATATCCTTGAAAATGACTAGTTTGAGATGTAAACTCTCAAATGATACTTAGGGTTAAATGAAACTACAGGGACTGGTACTGGTCCAGTCTATTTTCCTTCTAAGGAACACACACCAAGATGCATGTACAACAACCACTATGGAAAGCAGTCTGGCGGTATCTCAGAAAATTGAACATAGTGTTACCTGAGGACCCAGCTATACCACTCCTGGGCATATACCCAAAAGACGTTTCAACATACAACAGGGACACATGCTCCACTATGTTCATAGCAGCCTTATTTATAATAGCCAGAAGTTGGAAAGAACCCAGATGCCCTTCAACAGAAGAATGGATGCAGAAAATGTGGTACATTTATACAATGGAGTACTACTCAGTTATTAAAAACAATGAGTTCGCCTGGCCATGGTGGCACACGCCTTTATATCCCAGCACTTGGAAGGCAGAAGGAGGTGGATTTCTGAGTTCAAGGCCAGCCTGCTCTACAGAGTGAGTTCCAGGACAGCCAGGGCTACACGAAGAAACCCTGTCTCGAAAAACCAAAAAAAAAAAAAGAATTCATGAAATTCTTACGCAAATGGATGAAGCTGGAAAATATCATCTTGACTGAGGTGACCCAAACTCAAACATACACGGTATGCACTCACTGATAAGTGGATATTAGCCCAAAAGCTCACAATATCTAAGACACAACGCATAGACCACATGAAACTCAGGAAGAAGGAAGACCAAAATGTGGGTGCTTTGCTCCTTTCTAGAAGGAGTATCAAAAGTTTAAACCAGAGCTCCCAAAGTCTAAATCGCCAGCCAGAGAGCACAAAGGGAGGGACTCATGTCTCCACCTGTATAGGTAATTGAGGGTGGCCTTGTCAGACATCAGTGGAAGTGGAGGGCCATGGTCTCCGAAAGTTTGGATCCCCTAGTGTTGGGGAATTCGAGAACAGGGAGATGGGACTGGGAGGATGTTTGGAGCATACCCTCATAAAAATAGGAGAAGGGGGTATGGGATAAGGGATTTTGGGGAAGAATGGGAGAAGAGATAACACTGAAAGGTAAATACATAAAATATACAATAAAAAAAAACAGATAAAGGGTCTAAAAAAAAGAGAGAGAGAGTTTACATATTTTAAATAATTTAATTTATTTATTTTCAAAAGTTTCTAGGAGTTGCTAATTGGCTAAGATCTTATTTTAAGCTCTCCACAAAAGAATTTAAGTCTCTGTTTAATATTCTCAAAAGAAATGTAAATCCTAATTTTCCTCAACAATTAGTTGACAAAAGAGAAGTAATCTCACAAAAAGTACAAGAAGCTATTACTAATCGATATATTACATAGTCTGATTAGTTGTCGGTGGTGCTATAACAGTTCTTTGATAAAAGATTATTAATATAGATTTATATTTCTTTAAATAGGGTCTTCATGACTCTCTGAGTGTGGAAGGAGCGACTGTTGGCGCTTCTGCCCGGATTTTACAAGAACTCTGAAAATTTGGCTTTAAAAACAAAAGTGGGGGAATGGTACCCCCCCAGAAGGAGTCCCCCTGAAATACTCTCCATCATGCCTTGTTCACTTTTAACTCTCTAAAACTGAAAGCTCATTTCGCTGTCTGAAGAGACCTCCTAAAATCGCAAAGATCCTCATTGGACTTGATTTACTCTATTACAATAGAAAAGGCTGTGTATAGCTCTTGACTGTGTACAACCCTCAAAGAAGAAGGTTGCCTTTACATAGACAAGACAAGGAGGGTTAAAGAGAGCATGAAATAGGTAGTGAAGCCTAAGAAAAATCAGAGAGAGAAAGAGACAGATGAACGCTGGTACAAGAATTGGTTTTCAGCCTCTCCAAGGTTGTCAACCCTACTTTCTCCCATCTTGGGACCATTATTTGGGTTCTTTTTGCTTTTTTCTGCTGGTCCCTGGCCCTCAAATAGGAGGACTAACTCTGTCATACAACAGATAAATAATTTGGTAGCAAAACCTACTCAGATACATTATCATAAGTTAGCTATGGAGGACCATGAGACTCAAGATGAGGTTGTTACTTTATACAGAGTGTTCCCAAAACCCATCTCCACCCAACCTAAAAAAGGGGACTTCCACCCCTAGACCAAGCAGAGAGGGGCCACCCAGAACCCCCTCTGACTGGCGATCTGAATTTTTGCTTAGGCTGTGAGGCTAAGCACTGCAAGGGAATATAAATAAAAGATAAAAATATCTATCTGGGTTCCCTGACGGACAAGCCTGACTGCATAGGGGTTGATGTCAAAAGCATCCCCTCTCCAGGAAAAAGACATCAGGATGGGTATGGCCCTCATGCCTCACTGGACAACGACAGGGGGACTGGAGCCATTACAAGGTCCCCTTCAAATACTGGAGATCAGGCCTCTATCCCTGCCTTCACAAGATTAGAATTGCCACAGCCCTTCTATACTTAGAGAAGGGAGGAGATGTCAGGGGCAGCCCTGATTACACACTGAAGGCCTAAAATCAGCCATAGGCCTAAAATCAGCAATAGGCCTGTCATACTTGTATACTAACACCAAGTCTTGGGTCTCTGTGGAAAAACATTGAAACAGATGGCTATAAGCTATTGTAAACAGGCAGCTTTTGTGGAAATTTACCAGCCTGAGTAGTCATAGACCTTGTAAATAGGTAGCCTTGGCAGACAATACCAACTTAGATAAGGACAAGCGAGTCATAGGCAGACTCATAGTGACCTGTCCCCTGAACCTTCACCCAGCTGATACCTGGTTCTGAAAGATATCTGTACTCCCCCTGAACACCCACACTCCAGTGTCATCCCTTTCCCCACATCCTGCCTTTCTGTGTTTATAACCCCTGTGTGAATGAATTACGATTTGAGAAAAAATAAATAAATTATTTAAAGAAAAACAAAAGATGCATGTACAAACAAAGTGGGGAGCTGCTGTCTTCAAATCAAAGCTGGGTAAAAACAACCCTGTTCATACTGAACTCCCAGCCTCCAAAACAGCAAGAAAATACCTTTCTGCTGTTTAAGCCTCCTACTCCACAATAATTTGTCATAGCAGCATAACTAAACTGCTACTGCCACTCTATAAAGAGCACCAAGTGATATGTCCCAGGGAGGAAGTAATTATGTGAACTTCTATATTCACAGAAAAGGCAATGATACATCAATGTATTTATCAAATAAACTAGGAGGCAGGGGGACAGGTAGGTGACTTAGAGCAAAGTGAAGAAAATTTTGCTGTAGGTTTCAGAGGCTTTCTGGTGAGCAATAAATGGCTGTGTGCACATGCGTGTACACGTGCGTGCGTGCGTGCGTGCGTGCGTGCGTGCGTGCGTGCGTGCGTGTGTGCGGTCAGTATGTATAACATGTTCATGTGTGTGTGTGTGTGTGTGTGTGTGTGTGTTTTGGGAAACCAGATATAGATGTCAGGTATCTCCCTCAGTGATGCTCCCCTCCTTTTACCAAGGTGGGACCTCTCACTGGACCTGAAGCTCACCAGTTTGACTAGTTTAGCTAGCCAACTTGCCCCCAGGGATCCTGTTTCTGCCTCCAAGGAACTGGCATTATAAGCAAGTGACCAATAGGCTGAGGATTTTATGTAGGTGCTAGGGATCCGAACTCCCCAGTCCTCACATGTGAACAGCTATCTCTCTAGCCCCACTAGAAACTAAAGATAATAAGATGAGCCAGGGAGAGCTCAGTAGGTGAAAGTACTTACTGCTCCAGCCTCAATACCTGAGGTTAAATTCTGTAATACATATTATAAAGCTGGAGAGGGTGGTGTTCCCATATCTAATCTTAGCCCTGCTATCAGATTAAGAGGTGGAGAAAGAACAATTGTCCAAAAGCTCAAGGGAACATTAACCCAGAGTACTCAGAGATAACAGAACAGAGACAACAGAGATGGCAGAAAGAACAAGAGCAATGCTGTCTCAACACTGAAGGAAACTTCAGAAAATTGTCCTCAAAACTACACACAAGTGCCTAGTCTCACATACACACACAATTAAAAAAGGGGGAGGAGAAGAAAGGGGGAGGGGGAGGAGCAGCAGGAGGAGAACAACAAGATTGCCCAAGATAATCTGACTCTCAATCTGCAATATTCCAACTCTCGACAATCATAAAGTTCTGAAACTTTCTGAAGTCAGAAACGTCAGCTTTGTTGTGGTATTTCAGCAAACTTCAACTCATAGAACAATTCATACTGAGAACAGAAAATAGTAGCTTATTTAACTAGGTGAATCAAGAGAGATTACATGTTGAGCTCTGGAGAATGGTGGAATTCTTACCAATAAAGATGAGGAAGGAACTCCAGAGCAGGTGGTGGAGGTGGGGTAAAAGCATTCCAAGCATGAATCAAGATTCGATGATGGCTAAGGTATTTAGAAAGCTATAAGAGCAAGAAGATAAGGCTTGTTACAGCCAGCTTGCCAAGAGCTTCAAATGTCAAAGTGAGAAATTAGCATGGAATTCAGTGCATGTATATAAAACAGAGTATCAACTGTCTACTTTTTAGACAGAAGAATGACTATTCCTGATTATACATCAGCGCTCTGTATAGGGGAAATGGAGTCACTAAACTCTGATTTTCTTAAAATACACAACAGGGGATTTATAATCTATTAATATTAATGTAATATAAAACCTTTCTGAGGTTACATGCTCAGTATACATTGAAAGATATTCCACTGCTCCCTAGTCTCAACCTGAAAGAACTGAGAAAAAAAAACAAATGTCAATTTCAAAAGGGGATACCAACTCTTACTCTAAATTAATATTCAGTACATAATATTAGATGTCATTAGCAACACCTGTGACAGGAGCCTTCTAGGCACCAAATGAAATTTGACTGCTCTAAATAAATCTAAAAAAAATCTGAAAATGGATTGCTCTAAAAATCTTCATTTTTAGCCTGTTACATTCCACACTACAAGCCAAGGAGACATTCACTCCGCCTCAGAATGGAAATCTCCACCCCAATTAATAAACAAGACAATATAACATTTCATACTATTAATACATCATTTATGATTAGACCATTGAGGATACTGTTAGAAAACCCTCCTGGCAACTAGACATGTATTTATACTACTTCGCCTTGAAGACTTCACTGAAACTTAGATAATTAAAAGGATATTTAAAACTTGGCTCATTAAAAGCACGTTGTCCTAACACAGTAAGTTTCCACAGACGTCAAAATAAACAAAAAACCCAATCCAGGATTTGACCTTTAATTACATCCTTTGTATTTATCAAAGACAAATGTCAGAACACCCACATGATTACATCTCCGGGCCACAGCAAAGTGAGCAACTGCTAACTACCATGAAAATGGATATTGTAATCACCTCCTCAGGGATACAATGATCTGATTGAATGTAGAGAATCTTAATTTGCAGTAAATTCATCCAGCCTCCTTTTTTATCTGAGTATTGTTAGAGAGCAAGAATATAAAATGACCAAACACTTGCAGTATTTAGCTCAGTTGTATTTGTTGAGGAAGGAGAAGAGCATCTAAACAGAGAAACACCTTTTAGTATCTAAAAGGGAGACAACTGTCCTTTGCCCAAACAAATTTCTAAGGACAGACTGAAGAGAAGACAGCCTTGGCCTCTTCTATAGGACTCTGTGGCAGAAATTTCTTTCCTGCAGGAGTGGGATATTGATTTCCTGGACACATGGTGATATCTCAATGGCAGGCCTGCAGGCCAAGGTTCCTCAAAGTAGAAGTATTGCACAGGCTAAACATAGGTGCTGCAGCTATGGGCCTGCTGCCTCTTCCCAATGTAAACAGCCCTGTGCAACAAGAACCATCTCAACAGGATGAAAGTTCTGCTGACTGTGCTTCTTCCCATCAGTAAAGACTCTAAAATAGAGGCAGCATGAGAGTCAGGATGAACACAGGGCGACTCAATTCCTCGGCAGGCTCCAAACGACACATAGAGAAAGAAGAAAATACATAAGAAGCTTAAAGTATAAAGCCAAAACTGCTCCTTTGAAGACAGTGCTATACAAAGTCAGGAAATACACCTCTCACATAAATGCAACTAGCTTTCATGATAGTGAGTCTTGGGCCACCTGCTCTCCCAAGGTAAAATCATTGAACTAAAAATAAGAATGTATTGATTTTCTAAGACTATTGAAAAGCAAGGGCTGTAGGTTTTAGAACAGGTTGCAGAGAGAGGAGTCACTGGACCAAAGTTACATATTTGTAAGTGACTTGGCTGCATTTCTAAACCCAGCACTATGTTTGCTATTAAGCTACAGGAAAATGATCCGGAAACAAAAGCACTGTGTTCAAAAGCTCAGACATCAGCGGGGACCCTCCCAGGGAAGCCACAGGGCTGCTCAGCATGAACAGGAGCCTGTTTTCCTTTATTAAAAGGTAACACTGTGGCAGACAACTCTCCAAGAAAGGTGAAAATTTTCACACTCTGGACAATCTTCTATTCAAGCCTTGCAGAATTCAATTATGATTAAAGCAAAAATTCAAGGAAATAAATATTTTATACAGACATGCACAGAAGCTTATGTATAACCAATGACTTTCATTACTCAGTAGACTGTGTTTTTACATGACATATTTACAGATGTACTACGTGCTCATCCATTTTGGAGCCTTTGTCCTCAGATATTGAAATCAAGAAATAAAACCAAATAGGATAAAGCACACATATACTATTATCCTTGCAGGCGTACCACCACACTGTCCAGCGAGAAGCCACAGGCTGAGCAGGAACCTCAGGCCATACTTATCAGCTGGTTAACATAAAGGCCACATGTGCCAAGTACCTTACATGAGGCTAGGATGAGACACATTAGGCAGATTCTGTGTTAAGACAATAGAGGCCTTGTGATCAGAGAAGATACCTTTGATTAGGGTGATTTCCTATCTGCAATCCTTTCAGATCAAAAGCTCTTCATGTCCATTCACACTGCCCTAAGGATTCTGTTTTAGATGAGTCTTGCAGCAGATCCCAGACTGGTGTACAACTGGAAGGGTGGATGAGAGATATACTGGAGGAAGAGCTGGGTGCTCAGAGGCAATGCTGCTCACCTATCCAGCAATGAAATGCACTTCTAGCTGGCAACACACACACACACACACACACACACACACACACACACACACACACACACACGAGATACCTCTACAAGAACAAGTTCTTACACCTTCCTTCTCTTCAATTCTACCAATGAATACTTTTAGCATTCCCAGGAGTGGCTTCTACGGCTCATTACCCTCCTGTATTCTGAGGCAACTTTTTAAAGGCTTCACTTTTTCCTCTCTAGAAAAATCATATTCTCTGCCAGTTTAAACAACAAGTCTTATGGCCATGACCTAACATTTAACATGTCTTCAAGGACATGCTGAGTTGTCACTTCCAGAGAGATGACTTAGTGCCTAAGAAACAGATTTCTGAAAATGGCATTCTTAGAACACAATATAGATACTAAATCTTAAAAGGTTACACTGCATATTTAATAAAAATGGACATGTAAATGAAAAGCAACAGGAAATTAGGGAAGAGGCTTTGTTGAAAGTAGGGTGTTGGCCAGTTCTAGCAATTTCAAAGCCAAAATGATGGATCTCTTCCTACTGCTGGAGGGCTAAAGAGGGAATTTGTACTCTTACCTTTGTATCCACTGTAGCCCACTGGGGACTCAGTCCTGAAATCCCAGTCCACTCATGGGTCTCACCGAATGAGAATCTGAACAAAATGGCCCAAACACCAAACCACTATCTAAGACCAAGAACATCCCCCCAGCACATAAGAATATGAACCAAGATCCTGTCTAACAGTTGGAACAAAAAGAAAAGGGCTCAGTACTGGAAACCCCACAGCAGGCTCATATTAGCCCTGTGAATGGTAAAGGAGCCATTACAGTTGTCCCAGGCTCATGTGTTTGTTGTTTATTTGTTGTTTTGAGACAAGGTTTCACTGTACTTGCAAGGCTGTCCTGGGATTCACTATATAGCCCAGGCTCACCTTGACTTACTACATTCTTCTTAATGTTAGAATGGCAAGCGTTAGACACCATGCCCCAGATGAAAGAGTAATTATTTAAAGATAGTACAGAAAATGAGGAAGTCACCTTGGAAAATCAGTTTCTATAAATCTTACTTCATAATCAATGAGATTAGTGTCTTTTTAGATGATTTTATACAGAAGTCATATAATGATCCAGCCTAAAATAAAGCATCATTTTCTCTGGCACCTACCCTGTTCCAACCCAGATCGCTCACATAAACTCATTTCCTTTCAAGCCATACTTCTTTCTAATAGTGTGGGGCTAAGGACAAACAAAATGGCCATTGCACTTTCTGGAGTTGCCTGGAACCTGCCCAGGCCCTCACACCCACACCTACTAACTAACAGTAAACATGCTGGATCACATGGTACCACGAAGTAAAGCCTGTTTGACTGTACATCATTAAATGTCACAACATCTCATCAGAAACATGCTCAAATATTGACGTCCTGATAGAGTGTAGGGGAAAATACAATTTTTTTTCAAAATTCCTATCTTTGCAAAATTTTATCATTGGCAATAAATGTCATCAGTTCTTACACTGAAGTTACAGGCTCACACTGCCCATCTGCAAATCAGTCTCTTCCAGACATGCAAGTCTGAAGTGTAATAAGTCTGGCCTTCATTTACCATGTAAATAAGGAGGGAGGAAGGGAGGGGAGGGAAGGAGGAAGGGAGGGAGGGAGGGAGGGAGGGATTTCACTTTTTCCCATTCAAACACTGTTGTAAGTGTTCTGTGGTGAAACAGCCAGCACCCTTCAGTTTGTAGTGCATGTGTTACCCATATGCTTTCTATACTCTCACAATATAGTCACAAAACTTTGAACCCAGGGTTGAAACATTTTCTGTCGAATCACAGATAATTTTAAGTCAAACTATTTTTATGCCTGCAAGTACACAGAGATAAAAAACATAGAGTCTGAGCTGTTAAGTGTTCTATTCAGGAAGCTGTTTTCTGTACCAATGAGTTGAAGGCTATTTCTCATTTCCTCTTCAATCAGATTTAGTGTATGCAGTTTTATGTTGAGGTCTTTCTGCAGGGTGATGAATATGGATCTATTTGCATTGTTCTACATGTAGATATCCAGTTAGACCAACACCATTTGTTGAAGATGCTTTCTTTTTTTCACTGTATGGTTTTGGCTTCTTTGTCAAAAAGTCAAGTGTCTGTAGGTATGTGGGTAAATTTCTGGGTCTTCAATTTGATTCCATTGATCAGTCTGTCTGTTCTTATGCCAATACCATGAAGGTTTTATTAGTATTGCTATGTAGTAAAGTTTGAAATCAGAGATGGAGATACCTCCAGAAGGAAGTTCTTTTATTATACAGGATTATTTTAGTTATCCTGATTTTTTTTAATTCTTCCATATAAAATTGAGAATTGCTCTTTACATGTCTGTAAAGAATGGTGTTGGAATTGTGATGGGGACTGCATTTGAATCTGTAGGTTGCTTTTGGTAAGATGGCCATTTTTACTATGTTAATACTACTGATCCATGAGAACGGGAAATCTTATATTTCCTTCAATTTCTTTCTTCAGAGACTGGGAAGTTCTTGTCTGTCATACAGGTCTTTCACTTACTTGGTTAGAGTTACACCAAGACATTTATGTGGCTATTATGAAGGGTGTTGTTCCTCTAATTTCTTTCTCAGCCCACTTACTGTTTGTATAAAGGAGGGATGTTGTTTTTTTTTTTTTTTGAGTTGATTTTCATATCCAGCTACTTTGCTGAAGGTATTTATCAGCTATAGCAGCTCAGAAACTAAAAACAACAATTAACAAAAGGGACTTCATGAAACTGAATAGCTTCTGTAAGGCAAAGAACACTGACAATAAGACAAAAACTGTAGCCTAGAAAATGGGAAAAGATCTTCACTAACCCTACATCTCACAGGGGCTAATATCCAAAATATATAAAGAATTCAAGAAATAATAAATACTAACCACCCAAGTAACCCAAATAAAAAATGAGTACAGAGCTAAACAGAGAAGTCTCAACAGGGGGATCTCTAATGGCCAAGAAACATGTAAAGAAACGTTCAGTGTTGTTAGTCATCAAAAAAATGCAACTTAAAATGACCCTGAGATTCCATCTTATATCCACCAGAATGGCTAAGGTCAAAAACTCAAATCACAGCACACGCTGGCAAGGATGAGGAGTAAGGGGAACACTGCTCCATTGCTGGTGGGAGAGCAAACTTGTGCAACCACTTTGGAGATCAATCTGGTGGTTTCTCAGAAAATTGGGAATAGTTCTACCCCAAGACCCAGTTATACCACTCCTGGGCATACACCCAAAAGATGCTTCACTATACCACAAGGACACTTGTTCAAACATGTTCATAGCAGCTTTATTTGTAACAGCCAGAAACTGGAAACAACCCAGATATCTCTCAACTAAAGAATGGAGAGGAAAATGTGGTTCACTTACACAGTGGAATACTACTCAGCTATTAAAAACAAGGACATCATGAAAATTGCAGGCAAATAGATGGAACTAAAAAATATCATTCTGATTTAGAAAGACCAGAAAGACATGTATGGTATGTACCACTTATAAGTAGATATTAGCCATAACTTACAAAATAACCATGCTACAATCTACAAGCCCAAGGAAGCTAAGCAACAAGAAGGGCCAAAAGCAGGATACTTGAATCTCACTCAGAAGAAGAAATAAAACAGAAATCAGTAGTAGATGGAGAGAGGGAACTGGGTGGGAGAGGAGGTAGACAGGGGGATGGGGTGGGATCAGATATGGGGACAGTGGGGGGATACACAGCTGGGAGAGATAAGGAAAATCGGTAGGCACCCATTTCTGGAACAACCCAGAGAACTGAGATGGGGCAGGCTCATGGGAGTATAGAGAGTAACCCTAGCGGAGACTCCTAGCAGCAGAGGATATGGAGCCGGAAATACCTACTTCCTGTAGCCAGAGAGGGAGGGAGGCACCAACCCACCCTCAAAACCTTTGACCCAAAGCGTGCCCTGCCTACCAGATGTGCAGACATAAAGATGGAGCAGAGATTGAGGGACTAGCCAACCAATGACTGGCCAAATTTGGGACTGACCCCATGGGAGAGATCCAGTCCAACAATATTAACAATACTCTACTATGTTTGCAGACAGAAACCTAACACAGCTGCCATCTGAGAGGCTTCACCCAGAAGCTGATGGAGACAGATTCAGAGACTTGCAGCCAAATAGCAGGTAGAGTTCAGGGAGTCTTGTGGAAGAACTGGGAAAAGGGTTGAGAGATCGAGAGGGGTCAAGGACACCATGAGAAGACCTACAGAGCCAAATAACCTGGGCCACAGGGGTTCACAGAGACTGAACTACCAACCAAAGAGCATGCATGGGCTGGAGCTAGGCCCCTACAAATATGTAGCAGATGTGCAGCTTGGTCTTCATGGAGGGTGTCTTTGACTTGGACTCTGTTGTCAGCCTTTTGATGGCTTTGTCCTATCTGGGCTATCTTGTCTGGCCTCAGTGGGACAGGATGTACTTAGTCCTG
The DNA here is from genome assembly GCF_004785775.1 of Grammomys surdaster. Classification (NCBI taxonomy): domain Eukaryota; kingdom Metazoa; phylum Chordata; class Mammalia; order Rodentia; family Muridae; genus Grammomys; species Grammomys surdaster. The sequence goes on along the minus strand of NW_021604633.1, from coordinate 14,673,035 downwards.
ATAGACATGGTATGTCCAGGAGGATTGGTACTGGGCAAGAGCTCCACTTGTCTGAGGAGAAGGGGAAGAGGAAATGGAAGAAGGAAGGTGGAAGTGTGTGACTAGGAGAGGCTGGAGAGGGTTTTTAATGGGGATGTAAAGTGAATAAATTAATTACTTACATAATTAAATAATAAATAAATGAAAAATAAATCAAACGAAAAAAACAAGCAAGCAAGCAAACAAACAGAAACCATAATGACTACGTTTGGTTTCATAGTTCCAAAGGATAAAAACACCAGAAGTTATACCAGTACCACGATTTTTACAATGTACATAAGACCTTAAGACTATCATGAAGATTTTTTTTTTCTGTAGATCTGTCCACAGGCCACTACAAAGGGTTCTCAGAGACTTCTAGACTCTATTTTGAGAGTCCCAATATATAAATGATCATTAAATTTGACCTCTACGCCATTTCTCCAATCCATTTACTAAACAGTTTCTATGAGAAAATGCCACCAGATTCACCTCCAAAAGCTAAGGGCCAGATTTTTAACCCTCACACCCCCAGAAAAGATCTTCGTAGCCTTCCCCTTGACAGCAAAGATCAACCACCCCTTGTTAGCATTGCCCCTAACACAGTCAGCCTGCCTCTCATGTTTGGCTTCCCCATCCAGTCACTTATGCTCCACTATCTATTGCAGAAAACTTGGTCCCAATGCGCCATTGTGACTGCAATTCCCTCTGCCAGGATGCACTTAAACATACTGACATATGTGAAGCAGAGGCTGCACATAGAACAACCTATTCCCATGCTCCTCCTCCCTGACAGTTTATTACAACCAAATGGAGGTCCATGAACAGACTCTTCCAGGACTCCCCAGGCAACACTCAGCTGAGACAAAATGAATCTACCTAATGGGCACCTGCCTTCAAGAAAGCCTTCTGGAAGACTCCAGAAGGACAGGAGTGTTCCTTTCTTCAAAACCTGCTCTCCATGGCGCTCACATCTGCACTTATTTCTGCTGTATGCTCTTGCTCTTTTCCCCCAAGTAGCTACGAAGTCCTTGAACACCACCTTGACTTGTCCTTCACCCTACATTGACTATGTACAGTGGTACTTAGTACTAAGCACCTAGGAGACAGATTCAACACATTTCATTTTTCAGTTGTGGCAGAATATCTTATTAACGTTAACATTTTAAGTGGCAATTTGATATGTATGCAAGTGCCTACATGTATGTATGCATACCACTTGGGTGCCTAGTGCTCACAGAAGCCAAAAGAGGGTATCAGATGCCCTGAAACTGGACTTACAGGTCATTGTAGACTACCTGTCTTCTTCAGGAGCAACAAGTACTCTTAACCATTGAGCCATCTATCTCTCTGGCCCAAATGTTAACATTTTAAAATATACAACTCAGTGATTCTAAGTAGGTCTGTGCTGTTGTACAAACATCATTACTACCTAGTGCCAGGGGTTTTTCAACCCTAAATGTAACTCTCATACCAGTTAGCAGACAACCAACCGCCTGTCTATCTCTGTGCATTTAACTATGCTCTGCTTCACATATGTCAGTATGTTTAAGTGCATCCTGGCAGAGGGAACTGCAGTCACAATGGCACATTGGGACCAAGTTCTCTGCAATAGATAGTGTGCTTCATATATGTAGAATGACAGGTGACCTTTTATGTGTGGGTTATGGTCACTGTTTTCAGGGCTCATGCAAGTTGCAATATGTATCATTACATCATTCCATTTTTGCATACACATATGGATCTAGGAATGGAGCCAAGCCCTGTGTAGCCCCGTGCATGTGCTAGCCAACACTTAAGTTATATACACAAACTGAGCACTTAATTCTATCCCCACCTACAATCAAAGCCTCAATATTCTACCGAAACATTTTACTCATCTATTTATCCTTTTTAAAATACAGTATTGTGTTCAAAATGTCCATCTTATTACTATAACCAAAGAAAAGCACCTATTTTCCCAACCCACTCCACAAAGAAAATATGCCACATGATACAAAAGAGATGAGAAAGCTTAGCCATACAAATGTCTGCAAACATCACACTGTACCTGGCATTGCAAACGAACCCAGGCTTCAATTCAGCCTGTAATGGCTAAGACAATGATAAGCCTATTCCTTAGACCAATTAAATGATTTCCATGTATATTTTTAAGACACCAAAGAGAACAATCAAAATCAAAACAGTTTATTGTGCAGTCAGTTTTCTATAATGCTTGCTTGAAAAACACAAATTTGTTCCAATGGAATTGACACAAAAGGAAATGATTTATGCATAACACAAATTTCATGTTTAATTAGCATGGCTTCCTCGGGATGGGCGAACACTAAAAATGCACACTCAGCTGAATCGAGCCTTGAAGAAACTCACAAGACACACCTGCACACACTTTACAGCACTGACTGACACCTCTGTTCACTGCCCATACTGCAAGGCACACTAAAACATGGTTTTAAAAGTTCTCCTCAGAACTTTTAAACATATTTACTGTAGTATCTGTATGTACTTCTTGGCCATTTAATGTGTGTAAAATTGTGCCATTATTCTTACTAGGTTCCAGTGTTTTGTTTGTAATGTAATGCCAAGTTCTTGAATACAAGTCTCTATCTCCATTTTCTTCTGAGGCATTTCATTCTTGTACAGCGGAGTGGGTTTAAGAAATGCAGAAGCCATGTTTCAGCAAAACTAACTTGGCACTTGTTTTAAGACAGAAGCTTAAGCTGAAACCGACACATTAAGCTCCAGATCTGCTTTGTGTTGGGTCAGTCTTACGAATCCAAAGACAACACTGAGCTTTTTAACCTTCTCATCCTTCAACTCCACTAAAACTTTTCTTCTTCATTGCTATTGCATGAGGAAACTCAAAGTGCTTACCAAGGACTTCCCACTGTCCACCAAATCTCTGATCTGCTCAAAGATCGACCAATTTATATCACAACAGAACCACTGAAACCAGATAGAAGGAATCACTTCTCTAAAAACCCCTAGAGCTTACTTGGGTCATAGTCAGTTTCCTCTTCCTTACATTTTAGAGAATTTATAGGAAGCATTAAATAACTTTTTGTCATGCTTAATTGAACCACTTCAAATCATAGCCAGTGAAAGAGGGGCAAGATGATGAATGGAAGGAGGAGAGGTGTCAGATTCATTTAGAAAGATGACACACACTGTGATCAAATGTACCCCCAGAACAACACTCATACTTCCTAAAGCCAAATTTCATGACCTTAAAGATTTCATTAAAATTTCTTTGCTAATTTTAGAACAGTTCAATATTTGGAGTTATTTTTAGACATTAAACATCTGAAATATACAGTTATCAAAATTAGATCTCGCCAGCCAGTTGGCTTCTCAGAGGCTAACAAGTACGATTTTGTTTTATTCTATTCTATTCTGTTCTATTCTGCAATGACATAGAATTCAGTTAGCATCAGATATCAAGGAAATTCAATTAGGCATGAAGTCATTCACTAACTAACAAGTATTAGCCAGTAGCTCTTACATATTGAGCACAATATATATATATATATATATATATATATATCTCATATTATAATGTATGTTTTTAGGTGTATTTAATGTATATGAGCATCCTGTCACACTGACACACCAGAAAAATGCATCAGATCCCATTACAGATGGTTGTGAACCACCATGTGGTTGCTGGGAATTGAACTCATGACCTTTGGGAGAGCAGACAGTGCTCTTAACCCACTGAGCTATCTCTCCAGCCCTATAATGTATTTTTATATGTTAATTCTCACAACAAAACTGTGAAATTAAACAAACACCCTTCAACATATCTGAAGAAAATAAAGCTGAGCACAGCCAGCCTGACGCCATCTCACGCCCTGAAGATTTTAAAAAGCATTTGCTCATTATATGTGTTAATTTCTACATGGATAGGGTCTCAGGTCCTAGTTATCTTCTTCCTTCTAAGAACAGCAGAGACTTCCCCCTCTGTCACCAGATATCACAATTGAGATGTTTGGTTGTCCTCAGGTCCCCAGTGCTTCTCAAAGAGATCTACATTTATTCTCTCTGAACAAACACCCAGCACAGCTCCCAACAAACCCACAGGAGCACAGTGACTTCTGTATTCTGTTCACTTAGGCCAGTGAAGTTAGTGACTTCTTGGTATCTGGTTCTTGAACTTGCAGAAGAACCCTTCCTTCCAGACTTCCCATCTCTCCCATTCACCCCCTCATCCAGAGACTTCCCATCCATTCTAATATGAAAGATATACATAGAATATTTAAAAGTAAAAGTTCAGGTGCATACACCAGCTGAGACAATAACTCTGAGAGGACCACTCAGATCCACAGACAAACACAGGTGCTCTAGGGGCTTTGAGTCCCTCTTCTCTTTGGTTTCCCTTCATTTTTTTGAGGTCGATCACATTTGGAGCTGCTCTGGTCTGAATGAAAATAGCCCCCTCGGCTCATAGAGAGTGTTACTATTAGGAGGCGTGGCCTTGTAAGAGTAAGTGTGGTCTTGTTGGAGGAACTATGTCCCTGTGGGTGGGCTTTGAGGTTTCAGATGTCCAAGCCAAGCCCAGTGTCTAGCTCTCTTCCTGTTGTCTACCAATCTAGATGTAGAACTCTCAGCTACCTCTTTGGCACCATGTTGGCCTTCATGCAGCCATGATTCCCACCATGACAATAATGAACTAAACTCTGACCTATAAACCAACCCCTGATTAAATGTTTCCTTAGAAGAGTTGCCAACATCATAGTGTCTCTTCACAGAAAGAGAAGCCCTAAGACAGGAGCCCACATGTGTAATAAAGCTGCTCATACCAAGAGACTCTGTTGACCTTTCTACTGCAAAATTCCAGTTGGTCTCTATTTACCATACAGTGATGTCCCTTCTTTTTGAATATAAAGACAAAGTTATAGAAAGTTATCTACAACTATACTTGGATCAACTTCTGTATCTGTTCCTGGTTGTATTTGACCTACATTTACTTCTGGGAATAAAAAATGGGGGAAACAAGATTAACTTATATTTCCCATGTTTAATTTTCCCTTTGAATTCTACTTTATCTGAAATAATTATCATATTCGATTCTCACCTGTCAATTTGTATTTTAATCTTAATTTTAAAAGGCCACTATGTTGTTTAATTGCAGTAGAAAAAAATTGTATAATCTTGGTCTTTATAAATGTATAGCTTAGCAGATATATTGATGACGTGAAAGAGATCTCCAAAATGTTGTCAGCTCACAAGTCCAGAAGCTAGATCCTCAGAGAAGCCCTTTCCCCTCCTGAGTCTTTGCTAAGCCAAATCCCTCTCTGTTCCTGTCAATTCAGCTACTCAGGTGTGGCGATTTCAAGACTGCCTCTTATGATTAATATTTACTTGGATTTGTTTTATTACATGAGGTCTCATATAATCCAGGGTGGCCTGAAGCTCCCTATGTAACAGAGGATAACCTTGAACTCCCAATCCTCCTGCCTCTACTTCCAAGTGCTGGGATTACAGGTGCATGCCTCCATACTCTATTTTATTCTTGTCCTTTTCTCTTCTTTACTGTGTGTGTGTGTGTGTGTGTGTGAGAGAGAGAGAGAGAGAGAGAGAGAGAGAGAGAGAGAGAGAGAGAG
>NW_021604633.1:14624830-14667404 GCF_004785775.1 Grammomys surdaster | reverse complement strand
AGAGAGAGAGAGAGAGAGAGAGAGAGAGAGAGAGAGAGAGAGAGAGAAAGAGAGAGAGAGAGAAAGAGAGAGAGGAGAGAGAGTTAGTTCTATTTCATTAAAGGCTAAACTTCTGTTTACTTTTATCTATTTTTGGTTATAAAATTTGAAATGCTTTTATTAGTGGCTGTTTTTTGAGTTATAAAGCAAAATTATGATTATGAAGTAAAGAAGAAGGTAACATAATGCTCCCATATGCAGAGATAAAGTTTACAGCACCTGTCACAAAGAGTAATGGGGAGGAAGAACTCACAGTGTTTGGGCTCAAAATCAAAACAAGAGTAAAGTTAGCCATCCCCATCAGCCACTTCTGTAATTCAAAGCACAGTGTCGAGGGTTTGGGAGTTCATTCAGGAAACCTCTTCCTACCACAGGAAAAGAAAATAATTTTCTAAATGACTCTATGCAGCGTGTCAACTAGTTGCTCAATAAGTATTTCACTACCCATCTATGGAATACCTATAGTGAATCCTATATAGTGAAGATTATATTCCGGTCCCTTTATCTCCTCTACTACATCATTCAGTTAGAAATCAAGACAGAAAACAAATATAAGTAAGTATAATGGCTATACCTGGTTGTCAACTTGACTCTATCTGGAATGAAGCACAATCCAGAATTGGAGGGCTCACCTGTGATCCAGATCTTGGGGTTGGAAGACAAAGGCTTCTGACCTGGATCTTGACATGGAGATCTTGAGGCATAGTGAGGCAAAACCTAGGCCCAGACAGGTAGTACATGCCTTTAATCCCAGATGACTAAGGCAGGGAGATCTCTGAGTTCAAGGCCAGCCTGGGACACACCTTTAATCTGGGCCACACCTTCTGCTGGAGACCTACATAAGGACATTAGAAGAAGGAAGATTCGCTCTTCTTCGCCTGGTTGCATTTACTTGCTAGCACTCTGTTGGAATCTACTTCTACTGTAGACCAGTTTAAACAGGCTAGTCTTTTGGGACTGAGAAACTACTAGATTCTTGAACTTACCATTCACAGCTGACCATGGTTGGGGAGTTGGACTATAGACTAAATCATCATAACAAATTCTCTTAATACATAGAAATTATCCATCAGTTGTGCGACCCTAGAGAACCCCGACTAATATAGTAAGGAAAGCTAAAGCCGGGCGGTGGTGGTGCACGCCTTTAATCCCAGCACTTGGGAGGCAGAGGCAGGCAGATTTCTGAGTTCGAGGCCAGCCTGGTCTACAGAGTGAGTTCCAGGACAGCCAGGGCCACACAGAGAAACCCTGTCTCAGAAAAACAAAAAACCACCACTAAGTGTGAACTGAATCTTGACAGAGGGATGCTAGATAAAAAAATTGTCTAGAGGTAAGATAAGTAAGATAAGGGCTCTCTATCTTACATGGCTCTCCACTCCTCTCCCCTGCTACTACGTATTATCTGAAGGTTAGTGTGACAGCAAAATACTGTTTTCCTAATTATGGGGAGATTATGTTAAGTGACATCTTAAACCAACACTTTACAACACATTGGGGGAAGGGTGGGGGCTCAGAGGTTATTCCTCAGAAACTGCCCACTATGTTTCTTGAGACAAAGTCTCACACTGTCACCTGAACTTCACCAAGTAGGCTGGGACAGCTAATAATAAGTCCCAGGGAGCCTTCTGTTAAAAATCTTATTTTTAATCTTAATATTGAGAAGATCACTATGTGATATTTTATTACTCTCTCACCACGCAAATGATTTTAAAAAGGGAAAAGTTGTTAAAATGTCTTTTTTAGTTAAAAAAAAAAGTATACCCACTAAGGAACATATTTACTAATACAAATTATATATAATTTGATCTCTGTTTTCTCAGCAACCTTCCTAAACTGTAATTTCCTTCATATTTTATACACAGGCTGTCCATGAATTAGTGTGCTGAGAAGTGAGACAAAACATATAATAGACCTAAATGAGACATTCATATCAAAAACGAGTATGCATATCTAAACATTGAAGACCTTTTCAGAAGGAAGATGTGCAATGGAGTGGTCTCACAAATGGTTCTAAATCACTGAGTTAACACAGGTCTCACTATGAAAACAACCAACATGAAAGTCCACAGCTTCACCAAATTTGAAATTACAAACAATGCAGAATTAAATTCTTTACCAGCAATGCCTCCAGGGAAGAGACATGTCAGTTCAATTCAGGTAACTGAAATATCGACTACTTCTTCTTATGATATCTTCATGTTTTAAATTATAGTCGATAGAGAAAATCATATGCTTTAGACACAGTTCTCTCCCCACCAGGATGATCCAAAACCAGCTCCATCATGTCATTTACGGTAATTATCCTGCCTCTCAAAAATCCAACCGGCTATTTAAAAAATACCAATGTAGTCAGTCTTGCTTTCTAAAACACAAGGTCATTTTGTTTGAGTGGTTATTTCCAAAGGCCTCTAGATAGAGCTTTGTTGTACTTCCTTGCAGGGTGGCCCCCAAAGGCACACAGCAAAGATATCTGAGGTACCTCATTTAGTGCTTTGGCATCAAATCTATACCACGTGAGTAACTGCATCCCAAGACAATCCATATACTAAGGGAGAGGCATACACAAGGTATGACTGAGAAGAAGGACTGTCTAGGTTAGAATTCTAGTTCCTCAGAAAATGTATGGCCTCCATGCAGTTAATCATCTCTCTGAGCTTTGGTTCCCATTCTCTAAAACAATGGGCACTACACGAGCAGTTAAGCAGATCCCCTGGGAACCTGTGCTACTCGAAGTTTATACTAATTGAGCATGGTACTGCACTCAGGATAGTCTCAATCAGTGTCAGCCGCATCACGGTTCTTATAGAATGATCAAATTTCTCCCTTCTGAAAAACGAATGCAAGTATGTCCAATCAACAGCAAAATTTTATTTAAAATTATAATTGCAATTTTCAAGACAGGCAATTTCTAAGTTCTATCCATAACCCAGGATATATTATTTATATATTAGTTAATCTCACAGAGGTCCAGAGATTTAAGCATTATTCTCTCTACATGAGAGACTAAACAAAACCCTAAGAAATACCCACAGCTAAGATGGCTAGCTTCTACTTCCCTCCAGTTTCCTACCTTACCTCATGGTGCCTTCTTCGTGTCTGATCTAAGCATTCTCTCACTGACATCTGCTCATACAGATACTAAGCAAGAGACAGGAGAGAAGTCTTGGTAGTTAAGGGTGTCTTGTGCCCCTGAAGAGGATCCATGTTTAATCCTAGTAGTTACTCACTACTGCCTGTAACTCCAGCTCCAGGGAATTCAACACCTCTAAGCCTCCATGGTCACTCACACTCATGTCACACACACACACACACACACACTATTAAATTTAAATCTCTAAGAAATAAATATTGAACAATAACAACAAAATAAACTCAGCTTTACCTCACCAATGAGTATGTATGCAGTCTTTGTACAGAAAGCCCAGGCTTATAGCTCACCTATTTAAAGCATCATTGTTAGACAAACACCACAGCATACATATAATTTAAAAAAAAAAAAAACCACCTCCCTTGCTACCTCTTGGCAATGGAGTAGTCCAGCACTGACCTTCCTTAATCCTAGAAGAGTCTGAACACTGAACCCACATGGACCCTCTCATCAGAATCAAATACTGGTACCTTAACCACTTATCGTTCTCATAAATTACTAGTAAAATCCCTGTAGAAAATAGTTTGGCAGCTTCCTGTAACACTGATTGTGTACTTTTGACCTAGAAATATAGAAATATATTTGTAGGCATTTCTCTCAGAGAATTAAAATGTATATGCAGCAAAAATCTGCATACAAAAGTCTGTAACAGTTTTACTTGTAATAATGCCAAAGCACAAACAACCCAAATGTTCTTGAGTAAGGAAAAAGTTAACCGAACTTTGCTATACTTAACATTATAGAATACTCAGCATACAAAGGATTGAACTATCAGTGCCTTGAATTCAAGGCATTATCATTACTAAGGGGTTGGGGCTAATCTCCAAAAGTTATATGTAGTATAGTGTATTTTCATAACAGTCATCAGATGACAAAATTACAGAAATGGAGAATGGCCAATGTTCATTAGGAATCAAAAACCAATAGAGAGACAGGGTAGCCTCAAGGTAGTAGTACAAGGGACATCTTCTGTGGTATTTGTAACAAGTCTATATTCTCATTACTGCGATACTTACAGAAATCTTTACACGGGATATAGTATTCATAGAAACGGACAAAAACTGAACAAGTAGTCTCTCCTTTAACAGTAATGTACCAATGCTGATGTCCTGGTTTGATATTCTACTACAATTACAAGATATCCCCGCCAGGAGAGCTGGCCAAAGGACACATGAGACTCTTGCCAGCTAAGGAATCTCCTATTCGTGTATAATCATGCCGAAAGAAAGGAAGAGTGGGAGGGGAAGCGAAGGGGAAAGGGAGAGGGAGTTCCTATGCCACGTTTTAGCTCTATAAGTAGAAAACTACAAACGACAGGAGCAAGTTCTGTCTTTGATGAGACTGGGGTTTCCTCTAGTTTATTTATGCTACAAACAGGGGATAACCCATGTTACAGGCCTCAGAAATGAGCAAAACCAAAGGCATTCACATACCCATATGCTCAGGCTTTCAGGAAAGCCATCCTCCAGCATCAAGTCCTTGGACTCTTGGGCTCTTCATCCAATGTACAGGACTATGAACATATCCACACTTCAAAGCTCTTAATTCTCCCCCGGAAAGGTCAGGGGAGGCTTTCTCCACCAAGGGAAATTTGAGTGGAGTCTGAAGGCTGAGTAAGAGGTCACCTGGCACAACTAGGAAGTGTGAGCCAGCCAGGAAACCAAAGGAATGGATAGCACCCAGGCTCAGACTGCTCTACAGGCTGAGCCGGGAGTGTGGAGACAATGTAACATAGCTTAGGGTGGTGAGGCTCGGAAAGAAGAAAGGTCTTGAAGGTCTCTAGAGCTCACTGTGGGAGATGAGGCTTGAAGCTGAAGCAAAGCATGCCAGTGCTCCCGCCACGAGTGACAGAAAGTCTTAGCATCTCTATATTTTAAGATAGCTTCATTATTCTCTTCCTCACAGGAATGTATTTTAGTTGTTAACAGAAATATAATGGTTCTAACATGCACAAACAATATAGTATGATGTTTTGTTTTTCTGCCTGAGCAAAGCTGGTAGATTCTTTGGAGAAGTAGAACTAAAGAAGTAATGAATTACATCACTATCCTAAGTAATACAGAAATGCTTAAAGCAATCTCATTAAGCATATTCCCCAATTATATCTGTTTTTTTGATTCAATCTACCCTTTCTCAAAACTAGTCTGTAATCACAAAATAAATTTAAACCATGTTTTTAATTTGGTGAGTATGGAAAACAGTTAAATATTCAGGATGTGTGTAAAAATACGTGCCCTACCAAAAGGAACCAATAATTCTTGATTTAAATTTAACAGCCTATTCACAGTGGCAATAAAATATTAATGGCACTGCAAAGCTGAATTTACTCAGGCAGTAATTCACAGTATCTGAAATACAGTCTTTATTTTATGTTGAGTCATTACGTCAGTAAAAGTTACCAAAAAATAAATCTATTTGACTTCCAGTATTTTATACAATAAATTGAGCCATTTCTCCCAGTATCAAGTTAGCTTTGAAATACATGGGCTTATAATAGTGAAAACCCACACAGTATCCAGGAAATGGCAAGCCATCTGCCATAAATATGTCTTAAAACTAACAAATGTGGTCCTGTCCCTTTTTGTGTTTGAGATGTCTTCTGCTCTTTGAGATAATCTAAAGCTCTCAGCGTGAGATAAATGTTGTATGCTGGACATGATCAATTCCCTTTCAGCATTCAAGGTTATTTTAAAATGTGCTCAAGTCCATGACTGATCGGTTTGAGTTGTACAAACAGAACTCCCAAGCATATACAACCGAGTGACCCCCTGAAAACAGTGGTAGGGTAAAAGAAACCAGTACATCAGAGGAGTCGGGAGTGTCAATTTGACTGACGCAGGTCATTCCCCAGTTGAGTGGCTTAGTTACCCATGGCTTTCTTCGACAAAGAAGAAATAATCTATTCTAAGTTGTGTGCTTCCTGAGCATAGCACTATGTTTTATTCCTCCTTAGCATCTTCAACCCCTAGCACAGTAATTCTTAATGAATGGTGTTTTGTTTTGTTTGACTAGATGACTAATTGGCAGAATGAATGTATACATGAAAGATACAACACAAGAAATCGCTAATATACTATTAGGGCCATCCATGTGCTTATATTTATTGCAACACTTATTAGGTGCCTGAAATAAGCCAAGTATGGTGGCAACTGATGGAAAGCCAAAACAATAAAAATAAAGAAAGGCAACATGCCATAATCCCTGCTCTTAAACACGTAACAGGGCAGCTGTAAATCCACAAGACATAAGAGAAAGGGGAGGAAAAAAAGGACAAAGAAAAGCTGTAACAACCTTCAGGGTTTCAACTAATCTAGTGGCATAGTGGTGAGATGATATAAATCCTATCCCTGGAAAGAGACCAGTGTCCCTATGGGGACAGCATCCAGGATCTGGAGGTAAAAGGCCAAGACAGACAAAAGACCCTTCATATGATCATTATCAGCACAGGCCTGAGACACTGTCAGCATCTCATTTTGGAAAGATTTATTAATATCTCTGTTGAGGGCTAAGATAAAAGGGGATGGGAGGTGGGGAGGGTAGCAGTTCTCAGACCATCAGCAAAGTAGTAGACTGGCAGCCAGAGCAGCATGTGACTTTGATGACATCTCTTAAATCCATGTAAACTGGCTCCCTATTTGGGAGCTGTAGGTCATTTTCTCTATGGTCGCTTAGTAAGTACAGAGAATCCTGAAGAGGCTTCTGCTGCAGTTTCAAAGGCACAGATCAGCTTGAACTTGGGCCCAATACAATTACAGAAGCACAGACTACCATCCCCAAAGGCTTTCTAGGTATCATGAACAAAAGAATGGAACTTAACTGGGCAAAGCCTGGGAGATAAACAGGACATTTGGCCATCCGGGCCTTGTGGCAGCTCTTACAAAGGATGTGATGTTAAAAATAGAACCAGCAAACATTCAGGCAGAGATGGTATCTGGAAAAAGCACAAAGCCTGGTGACATCCCTGCCCTGAAAACACCTTACAGGAAGAAACTGACAAGAGCAGACATGTATATCGTACATAGCAAGGCAGAGACACTATGCATGAACTAGAAAGAAAAGGCCTTCATTTTAGTAAGTTTACCTCCACTCAATACCCATGCTGATAAACTAGGAGAACAGGACCCAGGCAGAAAGATCACTAAAGAACCAACAGAAGTTTCACTAGCCTTAGGGCCACTAACGCATGGTTTATTCCCCTTCAATACCTGGTCCAAGTTACTAACTTAACTTCTGAATTGTACTTGACCATAAATAGAAGCAAGAATTTAGAGATTTGGTACTCAGATACCTTAGAATGTAGAAGTTCAAATTCCAGGATCAAGACTGACCACTGAATTCTTGATTTCAGTCCTCCTGAGATATCCAGCCTTCTGGCAGCCTAAATCCAAGAATTTTTAGATAAGGCATCACAGCTGCTCAAGTATTTCTGGAGGGCTGATGGACTATACTGGTGGTGGTTCTGTATGTGCCCGGGAGCTACATGGTCTCTCATAAGCTGAGGCCTTCTCTGATATTATTCTTTTCAGGAAAATGAGAAGCAAGAGCAAGTGCAGAACTGAGGAAACTGTCTCTCTCTGTTTCTATCCCATAAATGTGTTCATAATGAGCCTCTAAACAGCTCCACAAACAAACAGTCACACAGTCCTGCTCAAACTAATGCAGACTGCTCTCCTATTTTATAGCTCCTTGTTTAAATGATAAAAAATAGATTGTAAGAGGGTTACTGGGGAGCCCGAGAGATAGCTAGTTATAAAAAATAAAAAACAAAACAAACAAACAAAACAGCACTTGCCACACAAGCAAAAGAACCACAGATCAGATCCCCAAAACTCACACAGATGCTAAGTGGGCATGGTGGCTGGTCTGTAATCCCAGCAACATGTGGGCCTCAAAACCAGCAAGGTGGCAAGATGAAACTTATTGGTAAACACTAGGCTCATTTGAGAGACCCTACCTCCATGAGTAAGGTAGAAAGTGATCAAGAAAAACTGGCAACACTAACCTCCACATACATACATGCTGACACATACACTTACACACATGTACTCACACATATAAACACTCACACAGCATACATGCATGCATGCATAAAAAAAGAAAAATAAATAAAAGGGTTACTTGGTCATATAGTTACAAAAAAATAAGATGGCTTCTGAGGAAGAGGACTGTATGTACACTAGAAAGTTGTTAAGTTAATCAGTGTTATTCAACCTGTGAGCCACCTATTACTAATACTTCTTAAAATGGCTCATGAAACCATGTAATGACATACTACAGAATGAAATGAGAGTGGAATTGAACAGAGTGGAGTGGACCAGAGAAGAACAGAAAGGAGACACCACAGTGACCTCATATTGTCAGGACTACTATTTGGTGAATTTGTGCCACGGAAAGAGGCGAGGATGGTGTCAAAATGACATTTTTAAGAGGCAAATGCAGCTTTATCACGGTGAATTCTTCAGTACATGATTCTTCAGAATCATTTCAGTTGTAATTAGACCAACTTTTCTAGGGGCTTTGACATTTACAGTTAAGTGAAGAATATCAGGGAGGAGGGTATAGATAGAATACGGATAGACACATGTAGGTGGATTCCTGGGCTTTGGATATGTGTGTGTTCGTTTGTTTGGAGTTTTATGTCTGGTTGTGTTAGGGGACAGGGTCTCTCTGTAGTCCTGCCTGCCCTGGAACTCAGCAGACTATCCTCAAAACTGTAGCACTTGTCCTGCTTCTGCCTCTCAAGTGTTGAGATTAATGTAATGAGTGGCATGCCTGGCAACCCTACATCTTTTAAAATAATCTTCTCCATAATCATTAGAATGCCACAAAGTAATTTAGCCCTGTGAACAAGATATATAGGCTGTATTTTATTAACATTCGTAATAAGTTTAATAACTGTAAGAGATAAAATATCTAGAAGAAAAGAATGAAGTAATTTCTAAATGACACTAAATAATCAAAGAGTTTCAATATTCTCCTGTGTGTTATCCTAGTCAACAAGAAAATGTTCAGTCTCAATAAACCTCACTTCATTTCCCAGAGCAGAAGTAACATCGTGATTAAATTGGTATTCAGCCGTGATTGCTACGAAAATAACCTCAATCTTAAAACACATGTGCACAACAAATAAATAAAAACATTCTTTGATTAATCAATGAAGTCTTCTGTGTGTAATTTATTCTTTCTAAATCTCTGATCAGTTCAATTTTGCCTTAATTAAGAAATTATTTGTTCTAATTAAGATACTACTATTCCAATTGGACCTCTTTGTATTAATTGTTTTACAGCCCTAAGTTAACAGTGGGTTGAACTTTTCAAAAGTATATGATTTCAAGCTTATTGACAAAAAAGTAACTGAATTATAAGTTATTTAAAAGTAGTAAATAAAAACCTTGGGAGGAAAAAGCTTTTATAAAATATTTAAGCTTCCCTCTTTCTTAACCTGTTATCAGCACTACTACACCTACCCATCTATAAAGATATGAGTATTCATACTGTATTTCTTTATATTTTCCTGCTATAGCATCATGCATATGGTAGGTACCTGAGATTGCATAAGACACACTCAATTTGTTCAAGTGTCCAATTATAACGTAATCTATTAAATATTAGTCCCTAGAGCAAATTCTTATGACTTTTATGACTAAATTCTTATGTAACCTTTCTCCTTTAATCAACAGAAAGCCATTAGGTTCAATATTTCAACATCCCAGCTACCCAACTGTCACCACGCTGCAGCGGTTCAGCAGCCTGAAGAAGATTTCAGAAGCAACGAAAGAGCACCAGGAACAGAGACTCAATCATCTAAACTTACAGAGAGAGAGAGAGAGAGAGAGAGAGAGAGAGAGAGAGAGAGAGAGAGAGAGAGAGAGAGAGAGAGAAAAGAGAAAGAAAGAGAAAAGGCATGATGAGTAGCTATTACTATCAGGGTTCAAAGGTCAAAATATTATTCTAACCATTATCTTATCAGTAAGAGTTAAATTTCTCCAAACTAACCAAAATGTAATGAGGAAACTGTGGGGTTCTTTTCCCTTTCTTTCCCCATCATATCTAAAGGCCAACAGTGTAGAAAATAATAATAAACAGGCATCCTTGTTAATTCCCTCCTACATTCTCCTTTTTTCCAGGTTGCCCACCTCAAATTAGGACTCAGTTCTCAGTCTAAAGAAGGCTGAGCATTCAGCAACACCACAAACGATCAGAGGTTTCTCTTGGGGTACAGATCACAGCAGATATCCAAAAGGGACATCTTTGGGCTGATTTCCAAAGATGCTGGTACAAATCCAACATCTGCAGAGCTGTTTTTACCCTCACTGTGTTTGGGAGCTCCAGTCAATAGCTTGCAAAACTTCAGAGCTCTGAGGAAATTCAGACAAAATAGAATGAAACTTGTTTTACTTTATTCCTTTAAAAAAAATTAACAAAAAGAAACATAAAATACGAAGGGCTAGGGAGGCAGAAAATCCCATTCTCAGCTGGTCCTGTTTTCCCTCTAGGGTCCGAGAGACCACAGCTGTGATATGAAGCTGGCTTGTCAACCAGTTCACCTAAGAGCAAGCCACAATTCCCAGTAACACAGACAAGAGCAATGAAGTTACGGAGCACAAAGCAATTGTTATTGGCTCAATCCACACACTCAGAAAAAGGACAGGCAGGTTACAAACTGCTGCAATCCACTCATTCACACTGTAACTCCCCTGTGGTGAGCCTTTGGCAGCAACAGCCCTATAGCTAAAGTAGGAAGAGTCCTAGAGCTTATGAAAGACCTAAAGTAGGAAGAGTCCTAGAGCTTATGAAAGACTTGACAAGAGTTCAAGGTCAAGTGTTGTAAGTATCTAAATGGTCTAAGGAAAACAGTAGTCTGAAATTAGGTCTATCTACTCTACGTGATTGGACAAGGTTTGGATTTGTTTGTTTGTTTGTTTGTGTTTGTTTGTTTTAAGGTTTAAAGAACATCACATTTAAATTAGGCCGGGAAGGATGAGTAGCATTTTAAAAAGCAGAGGAGGACAAACAGCTTGAATAAGGAAATAAGCACGACCGCTCAGAAGGCTTGTGTGCATGTCAGCACAGCAGAGGGCTTGTAGTTATGATGCCTATCGTAGAATTCAATCATGGTATGTGGGAAAAAGCTAAAAGACAAGAAGACAGGCTGGGTGAAAAAGTAGGGTGCCCCTAAAACATCCTAATCTGGATTTCACCTGAGACAAAAGAAAATACTACCAATTGGGTTTTTGAAAAGGAAAAAAAAAAAAAAAAAAAAACAGAGGTGGATAGTGGGAAGGAAAGGGAGAGAGAAGACAGCCAGAGTCACAGGTCATCAGACATGTTGCTAAGAAAAATTCATATACATGACTGCCAAAAGTTTTAAAACTTTGTCATCACTCAAGTGGCATGATGTGCTTTATTCAATAACAAATATTAAGATCTGGTAGAACCCTAAATATTATTTATTTCACCTTCTACTCAGTTCAATAAGTCCTTCATATTACCTTGGTTAAACCACTTCCACAACGGGAGGCATTAAGCAAGCGGCTCTATGTCAAGCCCTGTACAGGGGAGTGTACCTTTCTCAGCAGCTTGAGAAGTTGAGAAGTTAAATCACTCTTAGACCTTGGGCTTTGGTTTCCAAATCTGGATGAACAACAAACATTTTTCATCTATCACGATACATCTTCTTTGGATTTTACCCACTGTAAAATCGGGGGTGGGGGCTCATAATTGATTGTATGCTATATTGGCAACCATTTTTCATAGAGGCAAATAAAATAAGGATGCATTTTATAGCTACTCAGTGATGTCTTTGATGCAATAAAACAGGGAAATATAATACTTTTCACAAGCTTGGTCAAAGCCCTCTGCAATACTAATCTGTTGGCTAGTTTGACAAGTGTTCTCAAATGGAGGGGGTACTGAGAACAGATCCTGGAGGCAGATTCCACCAGCCCAGCGACAGTCTCCCTTTTACCAATTGTGTATCCTGAACCAGTTAAAAGTTTCTTTGTATTTCAGATCCATCACCTGAAAATGAAGCTAATAGTATCTGTCTCCTGTCTATCATATAAGACATAGACACACGGTTCTTTGTACAATATTTGACATGCAATCAATATCCCCAGGAGTGCTGTACCTACAGGTGGCAGTGGCAACCCCCAGATAAAATAATTCACTCTTCATAATCATCTTTAACATGCCACCATTTCTGAACCTTTTGCTCACTTTTGGATCACCTTTGATTTGTCAACATACCCCTAAAAGACACTATGTCCAGAAATAAACACACTGTTACCTACATGTTTTGGGATGGACCTAGTACAGAAGCAAGGTTATTTCCCTTACTCTTGAATACTGGTTGTTGAACATGAATTATAGTCTCATAGGTGGAAATAAAGTAATATAACGAAACCAAAAATAAACTACCAAAATCAGTATACGAAGGGCTGAACAGATGGATCAATGGTTAGGAGAATTGCTGTGTAATCATGAAGTCTAGAGTTTGGATCATAGCACCCATTTAACAAGCCAGGCATACAACAAATACCTGTAGTTTCAACTCCAAAGGATTCAGTGGCCTCTACACTCACAGGCATGTTACATTCATACCTATGCAGCCTAAAGGACTAAAGGAAAAGGTGAGAAAAGAATTGTATTTTATCTAAACTAAAATGAGAGAGAGAGAGAACAAGAAGTGCACCAAAGTGACAAATTCAGTGGCAGCCTGATACTTTTG
This sequence comes from Grammomys surdaster, assembly GCF_004785775.1. Taxonomy (NCBI): domain Eukaryota; kingdom Metazoa; phylum Chordata; class Mammalia; order Rodentia; family Muridae; genus Grammomys; species Grammomys surdaster. The sequence goes on along the minus strand of NW_021604633.1, from coordinate 14,654,487 downwards.
TAGCCAGCTGTTACAAAACCAAGTGTTGTAAAGATTAACAAAGATAATGAGATGTTTTCTGGAAAAATATTATGTATGTGTTTGTGTGTATATTGCTGTGTTTGTACATCTATATAATATGTATATTTCTGTACACATGTGTATATTTATATATGTGTCTATACATTTATATAAATATGAATGAAAAGACCAAAATCACTAGCGTCCTAAGGAGATGACACAGATGCACAGGCTTCCACTGAAGCAAATGATGCTGATGCTGATAACAGGGGGACCCAAGGGACTGTGAGAACCTACAAACCTTGCTAGGCTTTGGTTTACAAAGGAGATAACGTGCAGTATCTGTTGAAGACTAGGTGCCAAACCAGCTCAAATTTATTGCTGTGGTATGAGGAAAACAGAGGCTTCCTGAGGTTGCAAAGCCAGAGCACCAGCCAAGTCAAAATGGGAAATCCTTCCAAACCCATAACCTCTGCTCCTCCCCCCTAAGTCTGTGGCCTATGCCAAGAATCAACACTATCACACTTGGTATTCTTCCTAGAAAAATAAGACCTGATCTGCATGGTGCTAGCAAAAGACAGAAGTAAAACACTGATGCTTTATACTTTCCCCTAGAACAGGAAATTGAAGACGAGCAATGTTGAGAGCCCTCACCCCATCTGAAGCACATAACCTTTACCCCATCGATGCAACGGCCAGACCACACCAGGATCCAATGCAGGACTGCTGGGCCCTGTAAGTTCTATTTTATGTGTTGAGGAATCTGTCCTGCTTCCACAGTGCGTGTTCTAACCCATGTTCCTACCAACAATATCCAAAAATCTTCATTTCTCCACAGCCTCACCAGTGCTTCTTAATCTGTTTGTCATTGTCACACTGCTCATTATTACTGGATGAGGTGGCATCTCGCAATGTGGTTTTTATTGCATTTTCCTGATAATTACTGACATTCAGAAACTTTATGTCCCATTTGTATTCTTTTTGGGGAAAATCTCTATTTAAATTGTCTATTCTCCCTGAATTTGCTTTGCTACTGAATATCTTGAGTTCCTTCTAAGTTTTCATCCTTGCACGTCTTTTCTCCGCAGGATGTCACACTGCTCTGTCGTTTCCTTTGCTGTGCAAAAGCTTTGCAGTTTGATAAAATCCCATTTCCTTATTTTTACTTTTGACCTCTGTGCTTTGAGAATCTTAGAAAAGAAAATTCTTTGCCTGTTGTATGTCCAGATCTGTTTCCCAGTATGGATCTACATTTTGAGATTCAGCCTTGGAAGCTAAGCTGTTGAGTTGTTAATGTCAATTCTCAAGATTAATATTCTTGGATTTTCTGGCCACTCAACTGTTTCTTGGAAATGAACCACATTTGGTATTTTAGATTGCATAGAATTCTCAAAAGACATGTGGAAATGAAGTCGTGAAGTTTTATTCAGACCTCTATTCCCCCCAATTTCTTAGAAAGAAATAAGCATCAAGAAAAAAAAAAGTGATATTACCTGATGCTTTTAAAAAATACAGAGGCAAACACTGATAAGATTTTTTTCCTATTTGTTTTCTTTTTCTTTGCTTTTCTGCCTCTCTCTGGCAGCACCTCACAAATCTCTGAGAAACAAAGGTGGCTTTGGAAGAATTCCTTTTAAGCCTTGTTGGCAACCTTCCAAAGCTCAGAGCCACAGGAGGCTAACAGTAGAGATATGTTTTCACAAGCAGCATTAAAACCTGACCTTGAACAAGCATAGCATACACCTGTATACCTGATTAGTACAAGCTAGGAAGCAAGGTGAAGAAATTTAATTTCTTCCTAAATGTTCTGTCTTTCTTTAAGTTTATATGTATCTATTCCAACTCTGACTAGCACAGCCATAACCACCATGCCCAGTATCTTTTCTACCCTCCCCTCAGCAGAAGCATCTTGTACCATCAACCACCTGCACCCTGACCTAGAGCTCAAGCATACCCAGGTCCAGAAGCTGTATGTGCAAGGCTCAATTCTCAGAACGTTGTAAATTAAACTCCTTTGAAAAAAAAATCTTCAGCCTTACTACAATACTCTACCTTAAGTAACCAAACTGTAGGAGCTCACAGGTGTCACTAGATACTAAAACACTGTTGAAAAGGTTGCCACATGTGATGGCTAGCTTCATTTGTCAACTCAGCTGGGATATGGCATTCAATTGTTCAAATTCTGTGCTGCTCCAAAAGCATCTTCTAAAAGGAGTTAACACGGACAATACGTGACTTTGAACAGAAGCACTCACTCTGTATCAAAGTTCACTTTTAGTGACAAGGGGCACTAAGGTGAGATTCCACTCCTTAACTGTTTCATAACTTCCCCAAATAGGACCACCAACCAGGGACCAAGTATTCAAATACTTGCACCTACAAGGGACATTTCTCTTCCAAACCACATAAACTCCCATCTCCATTATGGAGAACTGAAGCATCTACTGAGTAACACTATAGAGACCCAAAGAAACCTGTGTGGGAGCCAGATGGGAGAGGATGGAAGCAGCTGGGCCTGTGGTTCATGAGGGCTCGCACTCACACAGCCCTCTGGGGCACTGTTACTCTGTGCCCTAGGATGGTGAAGGAAGTGACACTGAAATGGTGAACAAGTCTGGCAAGGTCACAAAGCTACAAAGTAGGGACGCCCAGACACCAAACTTTGTTGAGTAGAGGGTGATGCACACCATTGTCTAATGTCCTTTTATTGAAGAGATTGAACATCTTGATGTTGATATTCACTTGATATATTTAAATAAACTTTAACTTAAAAGTGGTCATGGGAAACTTATAGGGGAGAAAAAGATACGACACAGAAAATTAATGGCATGGTGAAAGCAGTAGCCATGTAAAAGATACAGCAATTGAAACTAACCCCAATTAAAGGGCAAGACGGCTGGTTATAGCTGGTTTGAAGTACTAGTTTTGACTTAGTTTGACATCCTAAACAGATGTATAGGAATGAGTAAAAACAGTAACCCAGTGATCCAAGTCCACCTTTAAGGTACTGACATAAGTGTTAGACTTAAACAGAAAAAGAACTTCGACAGGAGAGCAAGAGGCATGTGTAACTAAGGTGCTGAGGTGTGGGTCTGCAAGATGGTCCAAAGAAGCCCTTGCTATCTGAAAGGACAGCCTGGTAATTCCCAGACACAGACTCCAGCTCCAGGTACTGCCTGGCTAGCACAGATACTGACCTTCCTTGATGCTGGGATCTGTCCTGTGATGCTTTAATTTCTGGCTCCAAAGTGACCGAGAATAGCAGTAGTTCTCAAAGTGTGACTCTTTAACATACTTCCTCATGTTGTGGTGATCCAAAACCGTAAGATTATTTTCATCGCTACTGCAATCTTGCTACAGTTGTGAATTGTAATTTAAATAACTGGTATGCAAGCTAGCTGATAGGAAGGCTACCAGAGATGCAGTCCCCGAAGAGAGAGAGACCCAGAGGTTGAAAATCACTAAACTAGAGGTTAAACACGATGACTGGAGAATTTTAAATGTTTTCAGAAGGTCTGTAATGAAACCCTATAAAAGGCCAAGAGCAAGATGCACTACTTCCATCTCTGGGCCTTCAGCTTTGAAGGGAAATGAGATGCATTAAGTATCCCACATGTGTCTGTTAACGTGCTTTGTTGCTGTGGTCAAGGTAATCTAAGGAAGAAAGACTTTATTTTGGCTTATGGTTCTAGAGGGAAGGTCCATAGTGATCAAGAAGAGATGGGGACAGAAGGAAAGCTCAAAGAGCACGTCACCAGGAAGTAGAGAGAGAACAGGAATAGGGTAAGGCTACAAACTCTCAAAGCCTGCCCCCAGTGACCTACTTCCTCCAGGAAAGCTTTACCTCTTGAAGGTCTCTTAACTTCCCTGAACAGTGCCAAGGACTGGGCACCAAGGATGGAAATACAAGAGCCTAGGGGGCACAATTCTCATTTAAAGCACAACCACAAGATTCTAAACAGGCACTTCTTACTTGATTAGTGTGTCTATGTCAAAGGCAAGCATGCGAGCCAAAGAAAAGGAGACAAAGGCCAAGCAGTGATGGCAGAAATTCATCTGGCTTTTAGTTACACTGTGGACCCAAGCTCAGAGCCAATGCTTTTAGTAAAAGCCATTTTTATAAAAACTTCTCCCTTCTGCCTTCAATCAAGGAAGGTGTGCACCTTTCTGAGAAAATCTAATCACTAATGCATTTCTAATGAATGGCTTTACAGAAACTATACATTCATATTATTTACTATTTTAAAATTAAACATTTTAATCACTGAAATGTATTTAAAATAATAAACCATACCTCAGTGAGCTTGTCATTCTGTTTTTAAAGCTGAAATGTTGTAAGTATTATAGAAAACTCACCAACATCCTTTATGACTGAGGAAGGAACCAGAATCCTGAATTTAGCATAAACTCTAACATGCATATAGACATGTTTACACCTCTACATCACATGAACACTTAGCATCCAGCATTGCTCTGCGTGCGTTTCTGCAACATGCTTTGTTTCTTCAACATTGATGCATTTGATATCTATTTCCACTATTGCATAGTACTCCGCTATATCAGAATAGTATGGTGTATTCCTGCTTGTAGCCTGTATTACCCAGAGGTCAGCAGAGCATGTTCATAGATGGATCTTCCTGTGGCTACGTGTAAGGCTTTTTATTATGTGTACATAAGAAGAGACTAACTTAGTTACTGTCAAGAAACAAAGTGCTAACATTGGGAAAAATGGCCTAAGTTTATGATAAAAAGACCGATTATTTTCAACTTTTTAGCAACTTCATAATTGACTAAAATAACGTTTAAAAGGGAAGTGGAAGTGGATAAAAATCTCCCTTTGGAATACTCAACATAATTCTCCACAGAATTGCAAACCTTTGCGTTAACTCCTAGGTACAGATGCAATTTCCACAGTACTGGAAATAGCAAAAAGCTGGCTTGGCTCTAGGGCCACCAGTCCCCCAATGTCACCACACTGACATAAGAAGAGGCAGGTTTGAATACCTCTAGCTGAGCTTGCATACATAGCTCAAGTATGGTGTCAGTAAAACCGAAGCTACTCTTTGAATGTTTATCAACCACAACAGGATGAAGTTATTTAAACTGGAAAAAAAAAATCAATGATTCATTAGAGTCCCAGCCTCTCAAGCTCTAGCCCGTTGCCATCCACATGAGTGACTTTTGAAAGATCCAAACTGAAGCATTTTGAAGGTCATCTGACTAAAGTCTGAGGCACTCTCCTGCTGTCCCCACCCACACCCCCACCCCCGCCACCTGCAGCTATGAAGAAACCTCTTTGAACCCACACATTTTTCTTTTGCCCTCTTAATCCTTACAACCAGCTAGAGGCCCCAAGGCAGGAGAAATGTGTGTTTATGTGAAGTCCCCAGAAGGCCTAAGAAGAATGACATGAGCCAAACCCACACCCAGCCTCGTCCTCCAGGAAGCCTGCCAGGGCTAACCTCATCTGAAGCACATCACTCACCACCTCCTCCCTCTTCATTCCCTGCGGACTCAATCACTTAGCACTTGTGGATGTTTTGATTGGGATCATCTGTAAGTCCCTGTTATGTTTTCTCTTCATGCAGAGACTGCAAACTTCTCAGTGTGCTTTGTCAAGCCATCAGCCAGAACACTTGCCAGAATGTAACTCAGAGGAGCTGAAACAGAAAGGGACGTGAGATTTGACTCCCTCGTCCTTTCTGTGACCACAGCCTAAGGGTGTACACACTCCTTTCAGAGACTCTATAGAGGCCCTGTGACCGATACATACTATGGGTGTGCAAGCACACTTGGGACTCTCACAGTAGAGGTAGGTAGAGCACTATCAGCTAAGCGTTACTCAACAAAGGATACTTAAAGTAACAGGGACGAGCCAGCAGCCAGACAACGAACAGCGTCAGCAGACCTTGTCACTGAAGTGTGCCTTCTCTATCCAGCCTCTTCAACGGTGGCCCACACTCAGGAACAGTTTGACATTTTAGCACCATATGGCTCAGCGAGGATCCAAAGGCCACACTGAAAACTGCCAGGCCATTTGGCATTTCCCGTTCTTGCCCAGGCAGATGGCACTAGGCGCCCAGTTCCCAGCTGCAGCCTGGGATAGGTCCAAGAGGACAGGCGTTTCTCCAGGATGCCAGGTCAGCAAGGAGTCAGGGCAGTGGCCTCAAGGCTGTGTGGTTTGAAACCTTGATGCCAAAGCTAATAATCTGGTACTCATTCACGAGGATTTCTAGCACAGCTGAGAAAATACACAGAGGATTGACAAACAACCGTCTTTCCATAGGAGGCATCCCTAGTCACTCCCGCTACCAAAATGTCAAGCCCCTAAAGCACGCTAGCTGCTCCTCTCTGGATAAAACTTGTGGAATTCCCAAGGAAATCTACCAAGACTGCTAGTTCAAAGCCTGCAGAGAGGGGATGGATAGGGGTCTCATTCTAAGAAGTCACATGGACTTCATCATTAGTCTCTTTTTAAGACTATAAAACACATCTTGGTTGTTAAAACTGAGCTTCTTTCTCTAGAAGCAGTTCCCTTGCATGAGGAAGCAAAATCTCCACTGTAAAAAGGACTTAGGCCAAGGTTGTTCCAAGGCAGAGGACTTAGAGAACTGTCAAGGATCCGGGTACCACAGATCACAGGCAAGCTTTGCAGAAAAAAGGTGAGTACAGCTGGGAGAAGAGCCTGGGATCGTGAGAGTTCAGACAGAGGCTGTTATCACTCAGCACATCCCCGAGCAAGTGCCTGGTGTTTTAACTGTCCATGTCTCATTACTCAGGATGCTGAAACCTCTTAACATATGAGCATACACACACTAACACACTCCCATACTGCACTTAGATTGGTTCAGCACACATAAAACTGAACGATATGCAAGCATCTGTCATTCTGGGACAGGCCTCGGGGCTTGCAACATTACAGTGTTGTACATTCAGTGATATTCCTCATTTATAGTGCCAGAGAATGAGGAACCCAGACGGGCAGACCATTCCTCTCTTAATGACAGTTAATCTGTATAAAAACCTAACTGGATCATTAAGCAGGGTTTTTATATTTCCTTCAGGCTCACCTAATTTCGTCATCACCATAGTAAGCCCTGTTCTGTGAACCCTTGGACAGAAATATACTCAAGAGGAGGATTTTTGCATGGAAATGATATTTTGGTCTGACTTCTCAAGGCCAGGCTACAACACTGAAGTCACAGAACTTAGCTACTTAGAAGACAAAATAAACAAACGGACTCAGGGCTGGAGAGGTGACTCAGAACGTAAGGGCACCTACTGCTCTTACAGAGGCCTGAGTTCTCTGAGTTATTAAATAAATAATAGAAGAAGAATCTCTCTTAAAAGTTCCAAATACATTAACTCACAAATGATTAACTCAGAAATGATATATAACAAAGCAGAATTCACACTCAGTTATTAAAGTATAAAGACAGTTCCTTCTTGTTTAATAATGTTTTTATACGGTTGTATCCCTAATTTAGATAACATGAGATTCAAGTTGAAGGTAATCTTTAGAAACACACACGGAGAAGCAGTACATTTTAGTCAGGTTTGAGTTTTGGTTTGCAGGGACGGAACATCAGGTAGCCCAAGCTAGCCTCTAAGCTGCCACTACCTCCTAAGCATTGCCATTCTAAGAATGCAGCACACACAATACTGGACATCAAGGCTCAGGATATCCAGGTCCAGAGAGAGTTCCTGGATAAAGGTGCTTGCTGCTAAGCCAGAGGACCTGCATTCCATCCCCAGAACACACGCAGGGAGAGAAGAGAACCAGCTCCCACAGTCCTTCTCCGACTGCCGCATGCATACATGCATGGTAAATAAACGGAATGTCAAGAAGAAGGAAGGTGACAATTCACACGGTCTACTATTCACTAAAGCCACCTTCCCAAACGGCCCTTTAGAACTGCATTAGAGGCACACATTCCTCAGTCACAGCACCACAAGCTTCCCACTTCCATACTGCCCAGATGCTTTGTCTACGTTTCCCCTTGGTTTAGGAATCAACACTCTACTGAAAGGAGATATTCACCTAAGCGTACTTTCACATCAAATGTTTTTCCCTTTTGCTCAATACCTCCAAATACCCTAAATATGCCCTCACTAGTATGTTTATTAGCGACCATAATAATATAAAGTCTAGTCATCCCACATTGAAAATTCTGTCTACAACTCTAACCAAGATGAGGATGCGATCCAGGAGATAAGCCTTGATTGCCAAAAACTGCTGAATTGAAGAGGTTGAAGACTCGGGTGAAAACACCTTCCTTAACTATATAGGAACAGTCCCTAGGAACAAAAGCACCTTTTGATAAACAGAAGCCTCCATCCAGAGAGGCTTGGAAGCCTCAATTTAATTACTTCTCCATGTTCTGATGATTCAACCCAGCTCACTCCACCTTCCCTTCGTTTCCCAGCCTAGGCTGCTCTCCCCTAGGGCCTCTCATTACCCCTGAGCACATGCTCAGCTCAGCCGTCTATAACACACTTCCAGATACTGGGTTCTCTGCTTTCTGCACCTTACTTTCACAACATCGGGCTTTCGAGTAAACTGTGGCTGAATCAACATTTCTCACTGGAAGTCTGTCTAAGACACTGTTGTCCAAGAGTCGCAGAAAAGCTAAAAGAGCTTTAAGATGTGAAAACTACAGACAAAAATAGCCAGAGCACTTTCATGTCTGCAGTGTAGCCCGGATTTCATCTCAAAATGATGTGTGGCCACACAGAAACACATCTAGGCTCACCAGAGTGCACAGGGAGGGCAAGATAGAGAGGGGACCAGATAGACAGCTAAGAGCCGGACTAATACTGAGCAGATTAACAGATAGGGTCCTTAATAGTTTATTTTGCCCTCAAGACCCCCTTCAGCAGTCTGCTGAGGTGTTCATGTCTTTTTTTTAAAGCTATAGGATCATAAAAGAAAAGAATAAAAATAGAAAACAGCTATCAAAATATTAAGAAAAATAAGATATAGTTATATTTGAGCTTCTCTGCTCAACAGTAAAGTTCTCTTGCAGAGCTTACTGCGACTAGTAGCATATTTCAAAAGTACTATGATTTCACACACTAACTACTAGCATGCTTTGCTATCCTCATGCATGATTGAACAAAGCTACATTTCAGTGAGATGTTAGCGACAATGAATAGGGTTGTTTTTTTTTTTTTTTCAATATCAGAATTTGGAGAGCCTGGCATTCCATCTGTGGGCACCTTGGTTGAGTGGTAATAGCCCTACCACAAACTCCTTCTTCCCAGGGTCTAAAATGATTCAGCTTTCTTAAAGTGTCGTTTCTACATTCACCATCATTACAAACTTAGAGTCAGATTCAATTTGGTGACAATGGACTACACATCCCCCATTTCCTCCATTGTAGCCCCAAAATATGATTCTTTGGAACTGATTATTTTTTTAAATAAGTGGTTTCACATTATTATCTATACATAAATCATATAAAACGGGAAAGTGTCTGATGAAAATGTCAAATGTGATACAAAGGTACAAAATACCATATATTTTATGCATTAATAGACTCCTTCAGGTAATTTCTTTAGCCAATGTACTTTAATCTTATGCAAAAGCAGAACAATCAGTTAGCTCAGCAAACTGCCCATTACCCATATTCAGCGTATACTGAGCAAATGCCTATACACTGTTGACCATCTAAAAACATTGCAAATATTAAGTCAGTCCTTCAAGCCCAGCCTATGAAGTAGTAGCTAATGACTGCATTTTTCAGATATAAGGAAACTGACAAATGCAGAAGTTGACTAGCTTAGTCAAGGTCATAGAGAGTGGCTACGTTGCAGAGCTTGGATCAATCCAGACAAGTTGGCTGATAGGATCCAGATTTTCAACTACGCTCTCTTGCTTTATCTTTCTCTGTTGCATGTCTCCTTTTGGCATGTGGATTTATAGAAACTCTCCATGGAGATTTTTCAATGTCAATAAATAGGGCCTTATGATTCATTAGTGTCTAGATTAAAAGATGGCACAGCTGCAGTAGCACGCCAGGCTCTGGGAGAGGGTGTCACTGCTAGTTCTTTGTGGTAAATGTTTCTCGGCTCCTCACTTGACTATAGCACTATGTCTTTGCTCAAGCAAAGAGTGTGTCCGTTGAAATCAGTCAGCACTCAGAGGGGTGGGGTAGGAAACAATCACGACTTCAGCGACTGAGCCTTTCAGAATGCACGTGGCAACTTTTCTGATAAGACGCCAGCATGGATCTGATAACTCCTCTGTTTTTGAGAATATACGATCTTCTTAAAGTCTCTACAGGAAAGAAAGAGACAACTTAGAAAAAGATTTAAAGGAAAATGAGGAGCTAACATTACTCAAGCACATAATATTCCCTCCTTTGTAGAAAGTAAAAGAATAATAGCCAAAAGAGAGCTCAATATTCTATCACAGGGAACACAAGTTCACATAAGTTGTGAGAAGAAAACTCAGATGTTATTTCTTTCATGACTACTTTCTAGACTCCATACAACTGGAAATGCAGACTTAAATTAAGGGTCTTACTTAAAATCACAAAATTGCATATAAGCTGTGCCAGAATTTGAAACTAGACCTGATTCCATAGCTCATGCTTTAAAACATTTTTACGCCTGAGGAATTTTTCCTCCTGAGACCCTAACTCTCCTGTAACCAGATCACCTCCTCAAAAAGCCAACGTAAATGTAGCAGTAGACAAACACCACTTTCCTAACCATGGCAGAAGAAGCAAGGTCAAAAGTGCCCATCCTTAAGGTGATCTGAGCCATCAGACCTTCACTGCGTTTCTCCATCCCAAAGCTCAAGTTGCTCTGAAACTCTGCTCCTCCTCATGGGCGATGGCCTTATCATCTTGTCATATCACCACACAAAGTCCTGCAGAAGTTACTAGATGTTTCTCCTTTATGACCTGAAGCAGAGCCTAGCAGCACATCCACAAAATCTCATCCACCTGCTCAAGTCCATCGTCCAGTATTCTAGGTCCCACCCAGAGATCTCTATCAAGTAACTTTCCACCATCCATCTGTCTCACCTCCTTTCTACCTCTACCACCTCACTGGTAATCAATCCCATATCTTCTGCACAGGAAATCGAACCTGTACCAAATATCGAGTGACTTAACAATCATTACCGGTACTCTTCCCAGGACTTGTGAGTTCCAATGTGTGACCATTGACTCTTTTTAGAACTACCAGTCATTTCTTACCCACTCCCTTAAAAATGTTAGTGAGACCAAGTCCCCACAATTTAATTACAAGGCACTAGGTGGGCTCAAGCAAGACTAGGGATTTGAAATTCTCAGAAAGATTTGCATGTTGCATCATCCTACCAGTTATGCATAGGAGTTGGGAGTAGCACTTCCTTATCTCTACAAGGCGCACCAACACTCACAAGTGACTCAAAGGATAGTAGAGGAACATACTCCCTACAGACTTTTATTACACCCTGGAGCCAGTTCCAAGGCAATGTGATGAAATGCACATGTCTGTAGGAATTGACAACTGGGAAGATGTGTATCTGCAGCTAGGTGTTTTAGTTGTTAAAAGACAGGCGCTCAGAACTCTGAATCAAAGTTAGTGGCCAAACTGTTTACATGACAAGTAACATGGTAGCAGCATTACCAAATAACAGGACTGTTAGAAATGAAGAAAACAAAACATTAAATACTTTTCCTGACTCCAAAAAGAAAGAGCCTGTGAATCTGGTAGCAATTATTTAATAGCAAAAGGGAAAGCGATTTGAAGATATACATACACTCTTTACCACACATGTAGGGTAAGACAGACAGAAACAGGGGGACCATTTAATGTTCAAGCCAATGTGAAAGCTGGTACATTGCAAAGATATCATTAGACCCAGAGCTAATCACCAGCATGCATCTGAGTCATGCTTTGTAGCAAAGCATTCTGTACACATCCATGCTGATACAGAGATAAAATCTGGCAAACAGGAGCTTTTATATTCGTGTGTCTCTAAGTGTTTTTCTGACACACAGCTCTGTTATTTTTCCTTTATTAAAACAAGTCTTTCAGCAACATGTAAAGTTTAACAAGAAATAGATACGTAGGGGGAAATCTTTTAACATGAAGAGTCTACCCCCTTCAGGAACCTGTGTATCAAGACTAATATTATTTTTTAAGAAGCCTATGTCTGATATAGGTTCAGTACGATGAGGAGGAATATCAGTCACTTACAAATGCAGACCAGACCATAGGCCCCTGCAACATTAAGTAGGGCATCAAATTGTGAGTGATTTCAAAAGCAAAACAGAGCTGCAGTAATGATATTTGGCTGTTTTTAAGATACAGAAAAGCTAAGGAATAAAATCTATCATAGATACAAATGAATAACGAATGCTGGGTTCTGTTTATAAAAGAATTTTTACATAAAGCCTCATGTTCAACTTCAATTTTAGAAAAACGGAGACAAAGAGCTCTTGCGTCTTCTATGTAACAAGTTCAGAAAGCAGACAATAAGGCCATTCCGTGACAGAGTGTCAACATTCAGCTCTTTTACAAATATAAGCACAAATGTTTCATCACAACAGCCTAACGAGGACTGCAATATTAACTCATGAACTTAGTTTTCTCAACTTACTATAGAGTTCCAATCAAATGGCATGGCCAAGGAGATACTAAGTGGATCCACATGGTCCACACCTCTCCGTTGTGATCGGGACACATTAGAGTCCAACAGACTGACAATGTTCTCAGAATTATTATCTGGCAGTACTGTGGTTCAATTTCTCCAAATAAACTGAAAATAAACAGGGCACATGCAAGCCAAATGTCCCTGTCACATATTTCCAGTCACAAAAACAAATTCATTTACCATTCAATGCATAACCAGTCTGATGTTTAAGGGTATATTTATAGTTAATATACACCAAGCTAAAGTATAGACACATCATCATCTTGAATAGTAAAAATAAGAAAGTGTCAACATTTTTTAAACTAAGAGGCTGAAAGAGTAAGTATAGCCTACTATGCACTAAGAATGTTAATGTATTTTTATATTTAATCATTTCAAAACCATGTAACAAATAGAATGAGTAACCACACAGCATCCCATGTCATTTTCCACAGTAATTTAATGACTACAAATCTTTGAGTGGCAGATGGAAAACAGTAAATTACAGCCTTTACACTTCAATATTATTGGAAAATAAATTATATTTGCCTTTTTAGTCTGTACCATAATAAATGTTTAGGCTTACACTTATGATTCCACCATGAACTAACCTTAATTAATTCTCTCCACAACAAAGGAAAACAGAATAAATTAATCATAGAAGACCATTTAAAAATCATACTTAATTTAAAGGAAAAAAAAAAGCCCTGAAAAGAGGTACAATGCGGATTTTTAAAAGTCAGCACAACTTTTGCAAATCAGGACAAAACTAAATTTAGCTCAGCTTCTACCAGTTGCCGATGTTCATTGGCTTAATGTCAAAGTTGTTACAAAGGGGAAGGAAATCTGAGAAATCAAAATATCTTAAAATTTAATAAATATGATAGTTATCTGGGATTTACACTATAAAAAAAAAATCAACCACTCTCCACTGACTTATCGACTCATGTAGTTGTCTGTATAAAATGTCACTAAGTCTGTCTGGATGGTAGCATGTACGCTTCTCCATCTACTACACCATATAAGGGGTTAATCTGTAGACCTCACTGGGAACCAAGTTATTATCTGTTATATTACTCTAAATAGGAAAGCAATTGCTGGGTTCCAACACAGATCGTGGGGTGTCTGTGAAGGACACTTTGTCCTAGCCAAACAAAAGGATCCCCCTCCAATTGCTATCAAGCCTTCTCTCTCATTTAAGGAAACAATGTCACAAGGTATCCTACCAGGTATTCTGTGAGAAGCAGCCATGCTGCAGAAGCTTGGCCTCTTAGCTTCAAACTTGAATGAATACAAATACAGCACTGGGACAGAGACTGCGAGCTTCCTACAGGAGTTACTTAGCACCCTAGGAAATGATCAGTACTTTAGGTGAAAAGAAGACCTGTCAAGTAGCCATCCCTAACAAAAGTGCAGATTTAACGACACCAATAACAGCAGTTAGGAGATCACAGCCTTCGATTATGAGCAGCACATTCACACTTCTCAGGCGCTATTTGAAAGAATAGGTTTCTGAAATACTCTTTAATAAGGAATTCTACAATGGTCTGTATCTGGCAAAACACTCTAGCAAGGCTTCATTCTTAAGTAAGTAGCAGATAGCTCCCTTACCTTGAAATACAGATGGCCATCGATGCATGAACTACTATCCATACCATGTCCAGACAACAGCGTTCTTCTATCTAACATATCAAACACTGAGATGCATTGCTCCAAAAGACAAAGAATATACCAGAAACACTGGCTCGAAGTGAGCAGACTAGAAAGGGCGGCTAGGACTCCTTCTACTCAAAGTACATTCCATAATGCTAATGCCTCGCTATTGGCCCACTGCTGAGGATAAGTCCCTTCACTGCAACCTATGCAAGGACAGAGTAGTGGAGTAGCCAGGAGCACACTTAGGGCAATTGGATTTAACACAATGCTGCATTGTTCTTCCCATTTAAAACATGCAGAGAATGGAGGGTCAATGACATGACGGCAGGACTAACATACAGCACTAGAAGTTGATAAACACTTCCCTATATAAGCTTAGTATGCCTTTACTGAAACGCTTTGAAGCCAAAATGTTAGAGATTTCAGTTTTTCAGATTCCAGAGTACTGACATAGACCCTAAACATGGAAACTCAAAATTCTCCCAAATTTCTAAGTTCTTTACTACCTCTAATGGTTCTGTTATACAAGGTAGATGCTATAATTTTAATTTATCATGGATTCTTTTACTAAAGACAAAAGAAGTTGTCCACCACTGTCTTTTTCGTACGTTTTTCAATTGTGTGAGATGCTAACCACCGTGATGAGCGAGAACCCAAAATCTGTTCAGTGTAATAAGGAAATTTAATTTTGATTTTATTTATGTCCAATTGATTTAAATGTAGATATGCAGTGTCATATGCACACAGTAAAGCTCCAAATTAGAATATCAGCCAAAAATTTACCCAGGAGTCATAGAATAGGGCCTTTCCTAAGCAACTCAGCATACTTCCTGGACCCCGCCTTCTTCACTGCCATATTGGGACTCTCAGAGCTAACCTCTCAGATCTGTAAGACAGGCCTCCTTTCTTCTAGGTCTAGCCCAGATGAGATTCAACAGAAGCCTCCCCTTGGTCCTCTCCCATCTTCCTTCCTCCAAAAGAACCACACACTTTAAACTTAGCAGGCAATTATAAGACAGAATCTACTGCACTATACACAAATAGTTGAGTTTCTAAGAAGTAATGAAAATTCACGTCTGGACTTGTATTTTTGTTAAAAATTCATTTCAGAAAAATTTCATTTTTGTAATCCTAGCACTTAATGGAGTTGAGGCAGGAAGTTTGCTGTGCCTTTAGGGCTAGCCTGGGTAACATAGGCTGGTTCTGGTTCTACTTCTGGTTCCCTGTCTGAAAAGGAAGAAAAGTATTCTGATACGAAGCATGACGTACAATAAAGGCCATAAGAACCAGCTAAGGATGGTAAGGGCAGCTTTACATGATCTCTTTACATCTTGTATAAGGATGAACTACTCACCAGGGTGCTAGCACTCAATACATGTTTGATTAATTTAAAAAAAAAATCAAGAGCAATCATTGACAACCTTAATTATATGACAAGCTTCAGAGTCTATAAAAGGAGAAGGGGCCTCAAAAGGTGTCTCAACAGTTAAGAACAGAACTGTTAGTCTTCTTAGAAAAGACCCGTGTTCAGTTCCCAGCACTCCCATGGTAGTGGTTCAATACTAACCTTAGCTCCGTTCCAGGAGATCTACCATCCACAGGCAACAGACCCATGTATGGTGGATATATAAGCATACAGACAAAACGCCACATATAAAAGAAAAAATTAAGTCTATTTTTTAAAAACTATATGGAGACACATAAATTATTTAGCAGAGCCAATGAAGTTTTATTTATAAAGAAAACGATCACCTTATGTTTCATTATATTGCATACACATCAATGAAGGCATATGAAGAGAACGCATGCTTAGAGTCAGAAAGCTTCAGCTTAATAGAGCATACGAGTCTGTACAGCTTGGTTCTGATATCGAAAATTAAAACTACGTGTGAAATTTTTTTAAAAGCCAGCTACCTTGATTAAGATAAACTAGCATGTAGCTCTTGCCCTTAGACTCTTTCCTGGTTCCCTTCCTCAATGCTGATGCATCGACAAGGCTCACACAACCTGGGGAAGCACAATGATTTTTAACATCATTTAAGGTCCAGAAACCTTTGCTTCCTCCACCAGAGAGCAGCCTAAATGATGGCGCACGAACTGCCATGCTCTGTGTGTGTGCTTGCTCCCCAGAAGCCAGAGCACATCAGGGGAGGTAAAGAAGGATGCTTTTCCACTCACCATACAAATACACGTAGTGATCTTAACAAATGAGTCTCATTTGGTACCAAAGACTTTCAAAACTTCCCTATATAAAATAATTCTGTTACTATCAAAAACTGGAATTATTAAAGCATCATTTTAAATGTGCTCAGCAAAATCCAAAGGATTGTCTGATAAACATCTGTAGTGGACCTTTTGTAATACAGGGCAGAAAACTAAACTAGCTTTTTAGAAATGGATGTTTCTCAATCTCCCGATAGTACTTAAAAATCATGTTTCCATAAATACTGCATTTCTTATCTGTCTTCACTTACTGTTGCTACAGTGTTAGTCTGCACTTCAGAGAGGAGCCCAGTTTCACCCAAGTTACTAAACACCAGCTGAGAGAATCTCGTTGCTGACAGCAACATGTAGCCTGTTCTGTGTGGGTTGCTGCACTGGATATAACAGAAACCAGAGACTTAGTCACACCTTATCCCTGAGAATGCAATAAAATCCCTTCAGTATTTTAGCTACTGCCCTGCTGCCATACATACATACATATACATACATACATACATACATACATACACACACACACCCTTATAGAAACAGGTTATCTTCTCTTGACCCTACAAACCACCCACCTTCATTATCATCCCACAACTTGATTAGACCAGTCTTTCTTCCACCATAATCTCTCCCTTGTCTGTATTTCCTCCTCTTCACACCCCCTATATCTCTGTTCAGTTACCTCCCAGGTGCCCATGTGATGGCCCTGAACACTTCTTCCCATTTTCAGTCCCTCTCTGCGACATTCCCATCAGCACTTGATCACAACAGTCCCTCACTCAAAGGCCCAGGAGCATCACCA
The DNA here is from genome assembly GCF_004785775.1 of Grammomys surdaster. NCBI lineage: Eukaryota > Metazoa > Chordata > Mammalia > Rodentia > Muridae > Grammomys > Grammomys surdaster. Next base: position 14,637,187 of record NW_021604633.1, on the reverse strand, counting down.
AAGTCCTCACTCTGGTAACAATAGGTTGCTCATCATTTCACTTCACTCTGAACATCTGAGCTATTTCCTGCTTCACTAAACAAACCCCTCAGCAGCATAGAAACCCCTCAGGTCTACTTATTAAAGCATGGCTTTGACCATCGTTCTACCACGTTGCCTCGCTGACGACGATATCCTCCATCAATCTGTCTTACCTGTACATTAAGATCTAACACATGTAGACAGCCCTCTGTCTGTGGGGGCTACACAATGAATTCAATCAACCAGAGACAGAAACCATGGGGGAAAAGTTCGTGAGCTGAACATATACCAAATTCTTAGACTGTCCATGCACTGTACAACATTTGCCACAAATTTTAAGCAATCTAGGCACAATCTATAGTATACGTATGTATAGATAATAGGCGAATACTATACACTATATATGAGATATTGGTATCAAAGTTTTACATGTGAATAAGTTCCTGAATCAATCCTCCTTAGAAAACAAAAGATGCCTATATATATATGGCCCTCCAACCCCTGAGGCATCACTAGCCTAACAGCAAGCCCCTCTTCCCACTCTACACAAAATAAAAACTTCCTCAACTTGGAGCACCGGTGCACCACTTCCCTCTTTGGGCAGATTTCCAGTTCCTGCACAACAAGAGCTGTGTACTGCACTTATTAGCGCCCATGTGCCCACCTCGGTACCCTGCAGTCAGAACACACGCTCCATAAATAAATATTCCACACTGTCACTCGGCTCATCTGCAAACGGAAGCTCCCATTATACGTCTCCCAAAGGGCTTTGTGGATATCCAGTGAGATAATAAAATGTTTTTTCCGCAAAACACTCCACAATTGAATTGGTAGGATAATAGAATTGGGAAAGCGAAAGTACACGGAGGAGACTTTTGGAGGAGCAAACAGGAGGGTCTAAGAGCAAGCTCTAGGGGTGTGAAGAGAGGACAGGCCACAGCAGGTTTCACGGATTACAATTTAAATTAGCCCTGGGAAGGAGGATTTCAGGCTAACACGGCTGGAGGGGAGAGGGGAGCATCTGCTACCTAGAACACCCACTATGCCAGTCTGGTCTCTCCCAGGAGCATCTTAATCTCTTTAGGAAGTCAGGAAGTCTTCCCCTGGAGGTCAGAGGTTACAAGGAAACCCTGAGACTAAGACTGGGTGGTCTCCTTCATCAGACACCACCATTTCCTCAGCCACATGATAATAACCACAGCAAGAAAGAAAACAGAATGTTCCATCAGCAGAGAACAACAGTTAATTTGCTAAACTTTTAGCCTTGCGCGAGCGCCCTCATCTTCTGTACGATTTATATGCATTTGGTTGCAGTCTCTGCCAGAGATCCTATCGCTGCTTTCCCCATTGCACATCTCACCCATCCTCCCCTCCCCGACCCCCAAATCACTGCCTCAGCAAATATTTTCTCCAAGCTAATAGGAATACTGGCCTTTGTGAGGCAAGACCTATGGCGGGCAAGCCGCCCTTGGTGGCTCTTGGACTCTGGTAGAGACATTTAACCTGTGTTTTGGGGTTGAAAGAATTAATAACTCTAATGAGTCTCAATCTTTTAAACACTGAACTAGCCAGGAAACCAGACAGTCATGAACAAGGATACTGAGCAGCAAACATCCAACAGTCTCTTCCCCTCTCCTGATGGGTAGCCTTCAGATATGTCATCATACAGAGATTTCTAAAAAGCCTAAAACTGTGTTATTACTACAATACAAATGAAGGACTTGAGGGAAAGGAACAGTCCTGGGGACTTGCAAACTTGCTATGCTTGTTTTTAGATGGAATGGGGCAGATTTCTACTGCCCAACCCAAGGCCTGAAATTTTATGTGCTCTGTCATGAGACTGTAACTAACAAGCCAGCTAGTCCCAGAAACAGGAAGGAAGGAAGAGTAAGCGCATCTTTCATGTCTAGCATGGAAAACCTAATAGAAGGCTGTTTCCTATGAACTCTAGTTAGACTGGAAAGGACAATCGGAGAACATTTCTTTGATCCTGAGGCCTGTCTATATAGCGTCAACCCGGGAAGCACAAAAACCCTTACTAGTTGGCATTACAGTATCAAGCGAGTCTGTTATTTTATTTTTTAGGTAGATATTCCGCCTTATCTTTTCTTACTTAATTTCTTTTTTCTCATTCTTTCTATATTAGCTTAACCCTAACCCCAACCCTCAGGCAGAAAATTCTTTTAGGGTTAAGAAGTAACTTTTAATACAGTTTATACTAATATCTATAGCAAGTCAGGCTCATTTACGAAACAATTTATTTAGAAGAGGACAGCAGACTAAGCCCTTCTCTGGATAACAGTCTCTCTGGACCACTTCCACAAAACCGATAGTCCACTTATGGCGTTTACATGTGGCACAAAGCAGAACAGGATCTTTATGCTTAAAAACCACCACCAAGGACGTAAGGAAAACTCCCCTGAACTCACAGCTGAGTTCCCTGTCCAGACTGCCTTCAACTCTCCAACATCTTAAAACCTGAAGGTAAAAAGTGGTATGCTATTAATCTCCTGGTTACTGAAATGCTAAAGGGAAAGAAAGAAGGAAGGAAGAGAGGGAGGGATGTATAGCATCAGGGATGGAGGGATGGGGGGAGGGAGGGAGGGAGGGAGGGAGGGAGGAGAGAGGGAGGGAGGAGAGAGGGGAGAAGGGTGGAAGGAGGGACTGAAGGTTGGTTGGTTTTTTTTTTCTTGCAGGTTACAGATCAAAAAAAAATCCCATTAAAAACCTAGTGTAGGATTTTTTTTTTTTTGAAACATGTAACAATCTTATTTTGCATGCTTTCAGGAAGAGTAAGTTATTCCAGGGAGTGTGAAAGCTCATTTATCTGGCACACAGAGAGCAGAGCTCTGGAGGAGTGGTTTCCTGAATAGCAAGCACTCAGCCTTTCTTTTGCCTGGAGTGGAAGTGTGGGCTCTGCCTGCCAGCACCCCACCCCCACCAAGGCTTTCTGGATTATACAGGGTTCAGGAAGACAGAGAGGTCAGGCAATCCCGACTCTAGCTTAAGAGAAAACGTCCTAGCAGACTGGACCAGTCTCAGGAACCACTCTCAGCATATAGAGGTGGTAGTCATGGGAACCAACTGCGGGCAGATTTCTTTCACATCTCTGGGATATAAGCTTTAGGAGGTGGGCAGTTTCTTTACTTATTTTATTTTTTAATCCAGAAACTCATAGGTTTAACACAAAATCTACTTAAACTCCTGGGTTCTAAGCATGCTGTCTCTGAACATCTGGTTTCACAAACCCATTATTTTCCAGGTAAATTTCTAACACTAGGATATAAAACAAATACTGATTGATACATTGTCCCAAGTTCACCTGCTTCAATTTGCCCAATGTTAAGGGAAACCCTCTCGAAATAAACTGCCTGCGTGGATTTTAATTTATGAAGAGAAGAAATAGCACAGTAAGGAGGGTTTAACCTTCTCCTTTGATCTTGTGACTTAGAGTACATCATAGGCCAGCCTCAAGCAGGACTGAAGTGGCCAAGGCTTTATAACAGGTGTTTGCTACATTGTCAGCAGCAGAGCTCCCTGGGCCCAGTCAGCCAGACTTCAATTTGCCCTCCCTTGTAACTGCTGCCTCCTCTATTGTGCACATCCTGCAACAGGTGAGTTTGTTCCTAAACAAAAATAAACATTTATCAAAGAGATACAAATTAAGACATGCCAAAGTAGTTGTTGTGAATGACTAATCACTCCATGCTCTCTGTCTCACAGGGAAGGAGCTTCTCTGGACACGCAGGCTTCCCTCTACTCCACTCTCCATCACAGGCTCAGATCTCACCACCATCCTGGCCGGTGATTGGGTCCCTTGCTTTCCCGGAAGTGTTGCCTTCTTCAGCCTTCTTCAAGGGCTGTGACTCCTGCTCTCAGAGCTACCTGACTTACTTTCTCACTTCCCAAAGAGAGATTCCTGAAGAAGAATATAACTTGGCTGTGGTTTTCCAGCTCAATCAAAATCACACCACTCTGAGCTGAAGGATGGATACCTCGGAGTTGCGTGCCCACTCCTAGCACAATAAGTGACATCCTAAAAAGGGGTTTACTTATGAATTTAATATTTACTCAGCAAACACTTACATGAAGCTTAAGCATTTACAGAACTCAGTATAAGAAAGGCAGGTGTTTTCCCGAGTGCTTTACAAGTGCTCATTAATTTAATAGGTATGATAAATCGATAGAATAAATAAATTAATTACTCCATTTGAATCATATTACGTACATATACACCTCACGCCCTTCAAATACATAACATTACTGTTATAAAGTCTATACATGTTATATTAATAAGGCATTAATAATACATGTCATATTTTGTAGAGTTTTGAAAGCTGAATAAAACTTATAGGCAATTCTGTCTGGATCATTTATTCTATTGTAGGAGCTATGTTAGGTGAGCACTATATCATTTACCCACTTACACACACACACACACACACACACACACACTAAAATTCAACAATTATTCCTCTCTCCTAACAACCTTTGAACTTGCTAGAAAGCATATCTAGTGCTCAGTAGTTAGGTTAAAAAAATTTTCTTGATACATTAAATATCCTGGAAAATGTATGCTTACTTCAAGGCCATCCTGATATGGGTACAGAAGAGAAACAAAGGCTCTTAGTAACACTCAGTAACAGCAACAGCAGAATGTAAACTGTAGTCTATTCCAAGTTCCACTATAGAAATATCACTGAATGAAAGATGTACTTCTTCAGCTTCTTGGGATACAGAAAGAACAATTCCTTAAAGTTATCTATCCTTCATAGTAGTAACATTGGTAGACACTGGGGAAGGACAAAGGAAACTAGGTGAAATGGTTGATACTCTCTAGTATCCTATCAAACACACATGCAACAGTCCTCTGCTACTAAAATATTCATCACAAAATTCTACACTTTGTAGCTGGACCAAAGTCTCAGAATCACAATTAAAAGATGTTATTCTTTAGGGAACAAAATATAACACACCAATTAACCAAGTCGTACTTCCCCTTTCCAAGTTCTCCCAATGAATTTTTCAACTGATGTTGACACCAAGAGAGGAATTAACATTCTCCATTTATTTGAAATGGGACAGAAAATCCGAAGCAGGTGGTCCAATGGCTCAGCTGGAAAAGCTGCTGGCCAGTAGCAGGATGGCCTGAATTCAGTCTTGGCTGAAGTCACCAGTGATTTCCAATGCACAGATGTAAAGGCGACAGTCCCACCTTGACAGAAAACACTTGCCAAGGCAAGAAGGGGTATGCTTGGTATGCAAAGACTCACTCAGGCAGTCTCTGCATAATACATCCCTTCTGGTTTCCCTTCAGTGTTCTGTACCATTTCCTTAATTGCTAGTTTGAATCCAACCTGAGTAAAATCCGGTATTTAATCCATCACTCTGTACTTTCAACTATATGAAGGAGAGAAAAGTACTATACTAAAGATTGTCTTAGGATTCTTGTAATCACTTTTATTGGATTGTTCTAACCTTGCTCCTGGGGCTTTTCCTATGCCAGCAGACATCCTGCCCGTCCCTTCGTGTTCTCCATGGTCTAGATAACAATTGCTCTACAATTTTAAAACATATTAACTTAGATATATTAGATACAATAATGATCCTAATATCTAAATCCAAAGTTGAAAAACCCATTCTTTTTTTTGGAGTCACTGAATCAGTACACTTAACGTCACAGAACACTGTGACTAAGAGTATTTAAAATATTCTCTCTGGCCAGGCAGTGATAGTGCATACCTTTATTCCTAGCACTTGGGAGGCAGAGGCAGGTAGATCTCTGTGAGTTCAAGGACAGTGTGGTCTACAGAACAAGTTCCAAGACTGCCAGAGCTACACAGAGAAACTATCTTGAAAAACAAACAACAAAAACAACAAAAAATTATATATATATAACATATATTTTACATACAGTCTATTTGGACTAAAACTTGTTTGTCATTTGACTATTAAAAATTAAATATCAACTGAAGTTTAAACTGCCTTTAAATCATTCACCTTGTTGCAAACAATCCAAAAGCGAGGTTTGAAATGCTTTTTATGTTCAATAATTCAAAGAGTCTTTCATTTGAATTACACTGAATGTGAACTAAATGTTTGAAATAGTAAGCCTTCAATCACTCACCCTGCTATGTGTGCTCTCAATGGACATAGTATGTGGTGCTACAGAATTACAAGTCTTCAAGCCATTTACTATTTTTGTGACCTGCTCTCCGGCATAAAGTTTCTTTAAGAATGGGGTTGCAGAGTCCGTGAACTAGCCAAGGAGAACAGTGAACACAGCCAGCAAAGGCTGAGTTCTGAGTCTAACTCTATTTGTCTCTCACTTCACTGTCCTCTATTCTCAGAAGCAAACCTCAGGGGAAGAAAAACAAAGAGTCATTCGGGAAGGAAAAAAATTGACAATTTGAAAATTAAAACAGGAAGGAGAAAAAGACAAAGAAAAGAAACATTCAAAAACACCACAGACATTATGGCATTGAAAACTAGCAGTACCTTGAAAACGGAGATCCTGTTTAGTTGAGTCACATAAAAGATCAAGCCAAAATCACAATACACTAAGAAAAATAAAAAGCCACTTGGGCTGGTGGCTTGGTTCAATGGATAGAGACACTTGCCACAGAGCCTCCTTACCTGAAGTCAATCCTAGAATCCAGGTGGTGGAAGGAGAGAATCAAGTCAGGGAAGGTGACCTCTGACCTCCATATACATGCTGACACTTGAGCCCACACACATGTTCCCCATCCTCACACCCAACACAAATAAATAAAAATATCCAAAAACAAAATTTCAGATAGTTAACACACTTAAGAAAAACATCCCTAGAAAATATTTTCAGTTAGGATTCTAAAATGAAACTGAAATCCCCAGACAACCTGAGAAAGTACACAAGTGTTCTAAGAAATTACAAAGCCAAAATGCTCCTCACGGACATTTATCAAAATGTTGACATAAGGAAGCAATTATCATCTACGTCTGTGGTTCTCCAACACTGTGACCCTTTAATACAGTTCCTCATGTTGTGGTGACACCCCTTCCCAGCTATAAGAATGTTATGTTGTTGCTACTTCACAACTGTAATTCTGCTACTGTTATGAACTGTAATAAAAGCACCTATGACTTCTAGTGGTCTTAGGTGACCCCTGTGAAAGGGTATTCAGAAATAGTATCTATGTGCTTCAAGAATGATGTGCTTCTCAGCATGATGATCCAATTGGACAATCTTCCTTAAAACGAAGGTTGTACATTCAGAATATGAATTAGCAGTGTGGGAGAAAAAAACTCATTACCTTAGCGGAAGAGAAACAAAGTGTGTTGGTGGGCTAGTGGTTGGCACAGATAGCTCCTTCCCCAAATGAAAGTTAAACTTGCATGTACAGTGGGGTCAAGACTCGCTTCCACCAAACATCACAACCAACTTCCAAAGACATAGTAAATACTGTCAATGCCAAGGGTTAGAAAAACTTAACAGAGGTTCTGACTCACCCCCTACCCTGGCTTGAAAGCACAGATATTACAGAATCGCACTTCAAGGGCTTAAAGTGTATTTTCATACCACATTAGGAAAGCAGAGCAGCTCACTTCTGACATTAATTTTCCCCTTAAAAATTAGCCTGTTTCTCCTCCATAAAGAAATAACTAATGAATACAATAACAATCTGGCTCACAGAATAGACTGGCTACTGAAAACAAAACATGATGTGAATGGAAAGAAGAATATTGATATTTTGTTTTGCTTCACGAAATCTGTTTTCTTTCTTTACCATTAACATACTATTTCATCCATAGAAAAACTGCATAATGCTACACAGATACAGTTTAAAGTTACAAAACACAGCATCACAGAACCCACTGGAGCAACCACAGCATCCCGGAGCAGGTACTTGTCTAAAACCTAGTCCTTCTAATCTCTTCTTCCCTATTCCCATCTTCCAGCTTTTGTAGTGTTTTATTTACATATACACTGCAAACTTCTCCAAATCATTACAGCTGAAAAAAAACTATTACCAGGTATTTTTAAGGATTCTTTAGATGATCTAGTAGTTTTCTGAGGCTGAACTAATAAATTGCCACAGGCTGGAAAACAGCTTGAACAACAAAAATTTGTTTTCTTGTGGTAATAGAGGCTCTTTATATTCAGCCCAAGTACCTAAATATACTATATTCAGTCCAAGTATCTAAACATACAAGTCTAAGGTCAAGGTATTTGGCAATAATGGTTTCCTCTGGGTTCTCTCCCCTTGACTTGCGGATGACAGCACCTCTTAGCCATCCTCACCGTGCTCTCCTCTACACACACTGCAACTCTGTGCACAAGCCACATCCCTGTATATATGCTTCAACTCTGTATGCTCACTCCGTCTCTTTACACATGCTCCATCCACGTATACACACTCCATATCTGAACACAGGCTCCATCCCTGTTCACACACTCTGTGTCTGTACATAGGCTCCATCTCTGAACACACCATCCATCTCTGTACAAACGCTCTGTATCTCTCTATGTCCACTTTCCTCATCATATAAGGACACAATGATTGGAGGTCACCAACCTTAAATATCTCATTACTCCTTCGTCATTTGTTTAGAGGTCCTATCTCCACATAAAGTCACATTCTAAGTTAAGTCTTCAACAACTGGACAGTCTACTAAGGTGAGGAGGGGTGGGGCACAATAACACTATTCAAAAGAAATTTAAATCAAATAGTGAGTTCCCTGTACTTATTTTTGGAATTCTCCAGGGCAATTTAAGAGCCATCTTAAAGGCTAATATCCCATGTGATCAAACAGAAGCGTGCCTGCAAAAACAGATAATGCTTCCAGAAGAGGAAGAGCCAGAAGCTTCGATGTATCAGCCTCTCTTCAGGGTTTCTGTAAGGAGTTCAACCAGATACCAGCAGTGGTATCCCCTACCACTGCTGGAAAATGAACCACCGGAAGCACTCAAGGGCCAGGTAATCCTCACTTCCTTTGTCCAAAGAAAACCACTGAACATCAGTTATTCACTGCCAGTGTTGGAAGTAGAGAGAAAGCAGGGCAATTGTCATTTCCCAAGATGGTGCTGCTACTTCAAATGGAGTCACATTAGTAATTACTTTTGGCAAGACAAAAAAAAGTATTCACAGTCTATAATTTAAATGTAAAAACTATAATGCTAAGTAGTGCCTGATATGTGACTCAAAGAATGTATTAAACACATCAATAAAATATAAATACAGTAAGGACCTTAAAGAACATAGTAGATTATCTATGGGCATAGGATTACTGATAGATTGTGGTACTCTCTCGTTACATTTTTTTTTATATTTCCAAGTTTTCAAGCAAAGATTATAAAAACTTATTTTTTTGCTATATAGATGCCCAGATAAATATGAAAGTCAGTTGTAAAGAAGGACCTTGTAGGGTGACCAGAGCCAGGATGACAGAGCCTCAGATCTGAGCAAATTAAGCCACAAGCTTCATTGTGTGAGCCTTCAAGACTAATCCCAAGTACATTTATAATGTCACTGACACAACAGAAATCCAGCACGTTAACAGATCAAAGGCCAACCAATGATTACCCACAAGCCAGGGTAATCCCTCTGACATTCTATACATTTGCCTGATTTGGATCAGATTTTACAGACGCTCTCTTGGAAAACCAGGAAGGAAGCCAAGTGCTGCAAAATGTGACCTCGCTCATACATGCTTGTGACAAAGAAATGACAAATTAGATAACACCCCCACCCTTCCCCAATTTATAATCACATTTCCATGTTTCCACACAACTGTCTAAACTCAAGGGACAGAAAGAAATGTCACTTCTGGACAATAAGCTCTGTTGTACTAGATCATCGTCCATTGTCTCTGCCTGAAGACTTAGTGGACAGGCAGCTGTTTTAGAGGCAGTGGCCTCTCAAAGCCTGTGTCCCTAAGGAACCGTTTCCTAAAGACATTAATAACAGAGCCACCCAGAAGTGGCTCTGAAGTCTGCAGAGCTCTTTTAAAGGCAGTCAGTAGCAAATTCTAAAGGGTCCCAATGGGAGCTAGTCTGGTTTCACAAACACTTGCTAGTTGGACAATATTTAGGAAATCAGCTGCCTCCAAAGGCTAACACATATTCTAAACACACCATCCAGGACTGCCAGAGACTCTGGTCATATCTGTGCCAGCTGAGGGAAAGTTGGCAAGTTCCCAAGGGCAGGGGCTGATCCAGCAAACCTCACAGCCAGACGCCTTCATTCGTCACTTCAAGTGGAAAATGGTCTCTGAGAAAGGCTACCTAAGCATTGTTTTGCCCAGCAACGCAGTGACCAAGCTGAATTAAGTCAAGTGGATAAACAAGATATCCTGTACAGCCTGAAAACAGAGGGGTATTGATAGGGTTGGGTGTGGGAAGAGAGGAAAACCAAGCCTCTTGTATCAGCACCTGGCAGGTGGCCCCCAGGCACCCTTACCATGCAGGGTCTTCCTCCTTATATCGCCCACATCCCTCCTCTGCATCAGTGCCCTCCAGATACTCATGAGTACATCCTCTGCCCTGCAAGCTAGGGTGTAAACTATGGCCAGGACCATACATACCATCGATTGAGTCTTACCTTTGACTGCCTGAAAGCCTTCACCTTTTCTGTTGACTAGCCCATCAGACAATAGTACCCAACCTGAGACTTTAATTGCTTAAAAAGAAATCCCTGTCTAGCCAACCAATGTGGGAAGGACTGTCCTGATCTTCAAAATACTCTTGCTTTTTCTGGTGTATACTCTTGTGTTCCTATGAACTTTTGCAATTCAGATTTTCATCTAATTCAACATTCAATTTAAGGGTCAATTCACTCTATCACAGGAAGCTGTGTGGGTACCATCTTGAAAAAAAAAATCACAAGGTCGTTTAATTTTATTCTTATCTAGCAAAAGGGCTAAAACCCTTTATCACCACACTAAAGCAACCATAAAAGATTCACACATTCACACATATGTATGAGCACACATGTATATACAAACATGTACATATAACTGCCAAATCGGGGGATTAAAGTGAAGTTTTATTACTATTTTTTATGTGTGTATGCGTATGTGCATGTGTGTGTTACGGGTATGTGCATGTGTGTACATGCATGCATATATACTGGAGTGCACATGCGTGTGGAACTCAATGCTAGGTGTCTTGGTTGATTACTCTCCACCTTACTCTTTGAGATAGGATCTCCTCCCACTGAACGTGATGCTCACCAAGTTATCTAGACGAGCTGGCCAATGATGTGGCATACCTTGAAATTACAAGCCTACACCACTGAACTATGTAGGTAATGGGGACTCAGGTCCTATTGTTTGCATAGCAGACACTTTACCAACTGAGCTATCTGCCTATCCTCAATAATAATAATGATTATTTTAATTAAAAATTTTGACCATAAACTTAGGATAGAGCATGGTGCTTTCTTCAACACCCTCACTTAACAGCACCACAAATGGAGCCAGAGAATCATAATACCACTCAATTTTAGGACTCCTCTTTTCCACATTGCAGCCCCTCCTCTTCATGAGGTGATTGATACTGTAACCAATGCCTTCCTTCTACAATGTTTCCGCTTACATGCTTACCAAAAGAAACATGGCAACTATGTTTCCCTTGTACTTTTAAACTGACATCTTAATGTTATTTTACTCTCAGAGTTAAATAGTGAAAAGATCAACATTTTCAGAATATCAAATAATAACTTTTGAAAGTCAAACGGCAACATACTAAGATTTTGAACTAAAGCAATGCACTGTGCTAGTGCTATTTACCATCACACATGAAAGTAAATCAAATTCTGAAAAGGTGGTGTAAAGCAGAAATAGCTTCTGATTTGCTATTATTCCTTGTACTGTTTCTATTCTGCTATTTCCACACAATTTTGCCTTCATATAAAATATTGTTTGAAGGTTCTAGCATTGTTCTATCACAGAAATCTGTAAAGTATATCCAACATGTGCATAACTTATTGAAAACTGTTACATGCTGTAAGTAGTGTATGATCATGGAAAATAAAAATATGTATATATCTTCTGTACTTGGGAGTTGAGGAAATAGCTCAGTCAGTGAAGTTCTTGCCTTGCAAACATGAGGACGTTCTGAAGAATGAGTTCAATCCCCAGAACCCACAGGGAAACAAAAAACTGGTGTAGTAGCATGTAATAGTAATCCCAGAACTAGGGAGTGGGCTCATTGGCTGGCCACACCCTAGCCTTGCCTGCTTGGTGACTTCTAGGTCAAAAAAGTATGCAAATATGTTATCTCAAGAAAGAAAGAAAGAAAGAAAGAAAGAAAGAAAGAAAGAAAGAAAGAAAGAAAGAAAGAAAGAAAGAAAGAAA
>NW_021604633.1:14622081-14624820 GCF_004785775.1 Grammomys surdaster | reverse complement strand
AAAGAAAGAAAGAAAGAAAGAAAGAAAGAAAGAAAGAAAGAAAGAAAACCTCAGTGGTTAAGAGTACTTGTTGTCCTAGCAGAGATCTCAAGTTTGATTCCTAGCACCCACATGGCCACATGGCACCTCTGGACCACCTCATAACTCTAGTTCTTCAGGTCCAGGGGATCAAATGCTCTCTTCTGACTTCCTCTGGCATCAGGCACCACACACAGTACACAGGCATGCATGTGAGCAAAATAGCCATACATATAAATAAGATAAATAGATCTTTACAAAAGAGAGTTCCCTAAAGGAGGACACCTTGATTGTCTTCTGGCCTACACATCTGTACACAAATGCATCTAAACTTACTCATATACATATACAAATGTGACTTTAACAGTTTCTCATAACCAGAAGGCTCATTAATTAGTGCTTTCATTGGACTGACTTAAATCTATTACTCGTTACAGATAATGATCATATACATATCTTACAAATGACTATGAAACAAAACAATGCCAGGTATGGTAGTACACACCCATCACCCTAATACTTACGAAACTGGTACAGGAGGATCATGGGTTTAAGGATAGCCTGAACTGCAAAGCAAGAGTCTGCTTCAAAAAATAAATGAGTAAAAGAATTTTTACAGACTAGAAATGCATCTCTTAATGAGACAAATGAAGGGCTTTCTCCAATTAAAATGCACACTAGTAGAGAAATAGCTCTAATCTGAGCTTTCATTGATTCCTATTTGACCCCTCCTCGTCTCTAATCTAAAGGCTAAGAAAATGTGTTCACACAATTGCATGGAAATTCAAGTGGGCTATAACAATTTTCCTCAATAGTTTGAATTACTTCTGGGGCATATGCCAAAAAAAAATCTCAGAGTGATCTATCACCGAAATTATTTTTAATGATCAACTGACAACTCAATTAGTCCTCTTTCAACTTTGGAAAATAAAGGATTCGATGTCACCTGAATTGTAAAAGTATTTGTTATGCTGTCATGACAGTCATTAATTTTCATCAACAAAAGCACCATGATTTCAATCTTTCTTCTGTTAGGAGCCCAGGTGTTTTTCTAACCCCAGAGTCTAAAAAGCGTCTTAGCAAGATGAGAGATGAGGGAGAGCCTGACTTTTCTCTTGTCAAGAAGAGAAGGCCTACTGGGAAAGGACGGCCATTGATCTGAAACAGAAGGCTAAAGCCCACTCGTGGGCCTTCCCACTGCCCCCAGCACATTCCCATCAGACCCTGTCTGAATCCAGAAAATTCGAAGATTTTAACTTGATCCTGTAATGTTCCCTGTGGTCAAACACTAGAGCAAATAAAGGCCTGGGAGCTTTTGTCTTCTCTCTTGCAGAAATGCCATTCTGCCAGCCTTCTCTCTCATTACAGCTTCCCCATTATTGAGAACAACACAAATATTTTTAATAGTTCAATTTCTGGGCATAGAAACGCCTATTGGAAAAAAATCGTATACATACAATGCCTTTACTTGGCTTCTTTGGAATCAAAACAGAAAATCCTGTATTTTGCACAAACCTGCCAATTACTTCATTTTAATTACAGTGATTTTTACCCCCTAGAGTCTACTAACCACCAAATCCTGCTCAGTAACAATATGGGAACTGACTCATTACAGTAAGCTGTCTCCTGAGTACTTAGCTCCTCTCTCTACCAAGTGTGTCCGCTCTGAGAACACTGTACTTGGTGATGAAACTGCACACAGACAAAAACAAGTTTGTCGCTGGTGGGTGTGTTTGTTTTTTGAAAGAAATCGAAGCATAGACGTTGGTCATCAGATTGTAAGCAGCCTCAGGAGGTTGGCTGTGGTCCTCTTCTGACCTAAACTGCTTTAGGTTACAGGAGCAGTGGAGGAAGGTGATGACAGGAGGGGACACAATTCTCCTGCTAACCAAGTTCTAACTCTAGCCAGCACTGTTCCACATCCAAGCTCTTGGGGTACCCAATCAGAGCCAGAATAAGTAGTTAGGGAAAGGAGGTGGGACGCATGCAACCTATCCAGCTATCAGTCAAGACAAGAAACTAGGGAGAAGAACGAGTACCGAGCAGTCAGGCACCCTGACCTCAGTCATATCACCCACACTAAACCCATGAGCTCACTGAAGGGATAGGGCATGTTCAGGGTGTATAGCCACAGACCAAAGAACCTTCCTATAGCACAGAAGTTCTTCTGTAACCCAGGGATGAGAAGAACAGAACCTTCCCCGTGAGGTTAGCTGAAAACGAATTTGAAGCAGTTAGCCTGGGGCCTGGCAAAGAGACCGACTCATCCACAGGAGCTGTTCACACAAGAGCTTTACATATTTGCCCACCAATCTCTTTGTTAAATCAATCATAAATGTCAAACTCAATAAGAAAGATGGATTTAATTTAAATGCACCCTTTTACATAAAAGGATTTTTTTCAAAGACTCACTTATTGACTCAGCGGTATTGTCCACTGGAAAGAAAGGACATCTGCTCAGAAGAAATGCTCGTCTTCTTTCATGCTATATTGGTAGCACAAGAGCAATAGGTCACCAGGCCACATCTGCTGTGTGCGTGTTTGTGTGTGTGTATCAGTGTATGTGTGTCTGTATAAGTCTGTGTGTGTCTGGTTTATCTGTGTGTGTCTATGTCTGTGTATGTGTGTGGTGTCTGTGTAGGTCTGTGTATATCTGTCTGTGTCTGGAATATCTGTGTGTGTGTGTGTGTGTGTGTGTGTGTTATATCTGTGTCTGTGTGT
>NW_021604633.1:14578158-14622071 GCF_004785775.1 Grammomys surdaster | reverse complement strand
ATATATCTGTCTGTGTCTGTGTATATCTGTGTGTGTCTGTGTGTCTCTCTGTGTTTGTCTCTGTCTGTCTGTGTCTGTACCCTAGGAACTTTATGGCCACTAAAAGGGTCTGAAAGAAAATGGCCCCCACAGGCTCACTGGGAATGCCATTATTAGGAAGTATGGTTTTGTTGGAAGAAATAGGTTTCATTCACTTCCTGCTGCCTGCCGATCCAAATGTAGAAATCTTAGCTCCTTTCCTATCATTGTGTCAGTCTGCATGCATGCCACCAAGAAAATAAAAAATAGAAACATTTTCCCCTTGCCTTTGTCACCCCAATTTCCTTCATCCTGCTCTTTTCCACTCTACTCAGAATACAGAAGAGCAAAGCACAGACAACCTGACACTTGATGGAGTTTGCCACATCATACACTTGTACAGATTCCGATGGGCTAAATGAGCCACAACTCCAGGCCTGACATGCAGCGCTGAAAACATGTAATGCAACTTTTAAAATGTGTCTGTCTTTCTTTAGCAAACTCCTCAAAGGTTATTCTAAACAGCTCTTGACGATTACAATGCTTATTTAAGGTGCTATGTGTTTACTAAAATGGAGGAAGTATTTCTATGAGAACCCCATAAGCATTGCCACCAGGTCAGAGTGCAAATATATTATTTGTTAGGGAGTGTCAGTGAGGCATCCAGCACAAACAGGTTTTTTTTTTTAAGACCTAGAACACAAACACAGCAGAAGCAAATTAAAAAATGCCTGGCATGCAAAGAATCCCTTCAAGGAGGACACGGCCACTTTAAAGGGAAGTTGTTCTAGAATCACCATACCATTTCTGACACACAAGGTCATCACAAAAATATTTTCTTCCACCCCTGCGGAAACCCAGTTTAATTGGAAATATGGAAATAAAGGTAGGAGTTCTGTCAAGATTTGGGAGACACAAGCTTTATTTAAAACCTCTCGAAATCAGGAATTTACCCATGAAACAGGCATCTCAAAGGTGGGATGAATGTTAAATGTGCGTTCCTATAATTTTAGCGTGAACACTTTTCCAATTAGAGCCTTGATATATTATGTGACTGGTGACATGTTGCTAGTAAACTGACAGGCTGCCAATCCGGTTTCTAAAGGAGGTGGCACAGGAAGGTAGTGTTCGCAACATCGGTTTCCTGACTTGCAGTAATTCCAAAAGTCTGAGAACATGCCTGGAAAATAAAATTCCGAAGGAGAAACTAAAGAGTGAGAGCTCCAAAGCCAGCCACAGAGCAGGTGTCAGTGTATGGACTGATAATAGCTTCTTCCTCAGAGAGCTCGCCCAAGAGAGAAATAGCACCTGCCCTGCACAAGGTTGTAGACCTCAGTCAAGGCAGAAGGAAGTATATCCCAAACTGGGACTACTGCAGGTTTCAAAATCCTTCAGAGAACTCTGCACTCCCAAAGCATGCAACAACTGAGAGACAAAAGAATCCAGGAAAGCAGAGGAGAAACAACCAGTAGACATAAAACACTTTACTTCCATTGGCAAGCCACCTCCTAACCCACAGGTTCACACACACACCAAAACACTGCTCTTGTCAGACGGAAGCTATGTGTAAGCTATTTGTGAGCTGACCCCGAGGAGTCAGTGCACCCTCTGAGGAAATCCATGGTCTTTCCTTAGGAACTCAGACTGCAGTGAAACAGAAAACTAATCTGACTGTCACAGGTGTCAATCCCATGGTGACAGCATGGGCTTCCTGTCTGCATGCAGGAAACATTGCAAACTGGAGTCCCAATGCCAGCTTCTTTCTTTTGAGTGGCTGGGGTCCCCACCTAGCACTTTGTGCCCAAGCACTGCTCCCTCAAATTAGCAGAGAAGGGTGGTTAAGTGGACTGGTTCCTGTGTTGAAGGACCCAAGGGACCTGCTTGATTCACAATCTCCTGCTCTCTAGGGCGTATCCTCACGTTGGTAACACAGTGGTCACCTTCCTAATGTTAATAAAAATGGCTCAAAATAGTCACATTTGTAAGAGAAAATTATGCTTTCTTACTTAAAAAAAAATATTGGCATAATGGTCTCTACCTGACTTTTGCTTTGGAGTAAGTAGAGAAATCTGATAAAGTAAAAGAGTAATAATTCCAAACACTGATTTTTACCCAGTTAGTATACTGGCATCACTTTGCAAACTAATAAAATATTGGAAATAATTTGACATGAGTTAGAAAAAATGTAGACTAGTGGGAGTATAAAATACTACAATCTTTGGTAAGATGTGTAATCGTCTACAAAATTTTCAAGTATTTCATTTGACCCCAAATTCTTACATTAAAGACTATTGTCCTCACAGATATTCATGGCTATATAATTATGATATTAATGCAAATGTCTTTGAGAGGCCATTGCCTAGAACAGCATGATACTGGAAATCAGGTGGGGAAGTGTTTTATTAAATGATGACGTATACTTACTGTGGAGTAGTATGTAACTATTAAAAAGATAGGATAATAGGAAGCATGATCATGGGGCTGAAATAGATAAAAAAAAAAAAAAGTAGATGTCCTAGTAATAGCACAGAATACAGAAAGATCAGAAATACAGGAATACAGAAATATCTTTACTTGTATAGGTGCTGTTTCCTGAGTGTACTGTCTTCAGAAGCACATGAACAAGAATGTGAGACACTGAGGAAGGGCCCACTGACTGTTTTTACGCCATGTGCTGTCATATAGCATTCAGTTGTGTTCACCCTGGAGCCACGCCTGCCGTCTTCAAGTACCCATCTTCTGCATTTGTCAGAGATGTTTCAACATCTCAGCTTCTTGAACTGAAACATGCTATCAATTCTGGTATCACAGAGAACTATTGGGATGCAAGTGAAAGACTTGGAACAGTCCCCAGCACACAAGTTTAAGCACTTTACTTATTACCCTTTTATATAGTTTCTCAAGTAAATCAACTTTTACTTTTTAAGAAAAAAAAAGTATTTATACGGGACCTATACAGAACAATTTCCCCCTGATACACTGTTTTAAATAAAAAAGTCACAGACTGTGGAAAAGGTGACCACCCAGTAAGGCAGATTCATAGACTAGAGAGGGATGAAGGCTCCACCCAAAAGTCTCAGCAATGACCATTCCTTGAGGATAAAGAAGGTGCAGGAAGGCGCTAGTTACCTTCTCCTATTCCATCTGAACTAACCTCAAACATGAATGGACTCTGTGTAAGACGAAATTCAGACTTCACTGAGCTCCTGTGAATCATTTCAGTATGGAAACTAGTAAAGTACTAAAGAATTCCCCTTTCACACACTGGATACATATAACTGAAATGTTGGCTTTACACACCATCAGCTCCAGGACCAGGGGACATAGCTCAGTTGGTAGAGCACTTGCCTAATACATGGGAAACCCTGGACTCTGTCTCCAGCACTGCATAAGCCTGGTATGGTAGCATACACTTATAATCCCAGCACTTGAGAGGCAGAGTCAGAAAGATCACAAGCATAAGGTGAATCTTGGGTACATAGCAAGTTAAAGGCCATCCTGGGCCACATAAGACCTTGTTTCAAAAGAGGAGAAAGGTAAAGAGATGGCTCAGAAGTTAAGAATACATATTATTTTTGCAAAGAGTCCAGGTTCTATTCGTATCACCCAGCCACGTGTAACTCCATTTAGAAGGGATCAAATGCCTCTGGCCTTGCACACACACACACATACACACCAATAAAATAAATCTGAAGAAAAAAACAAACTCTACATTCAAAGAATATGATAGGTGTGTGGGTATTTGTTCAGTATCAAGACACAGCACAGAAAACCTAGAACCCTTCAGCAATCCATCGGGAGCACAATGGTGCACTCTGGAGTTGTGTAACAGGGTGGCCACAGGGCTATATAATGTCCCTGTTGAAATGAGCAAAAGGAGCTGTGTGGGCTCTAGCACAGCTGGCTGGACCCAGGGACGTGCTGGCTGCCTTCCAGCTGCCACTTGCCCCCTTCATGCAGTACACAAACCACATCACTGTCCACAAGGCCCAGCTAACAAACCCCTACACTATACCTCAGTCACAAATACACAGGCTTCTCACACTACCACAATCTTACCAATCAGAATGCAGCCTCTCTGCAGAGGGATGATCTCCTAAGAAAGGAAGGAGCCAGGCCAGGCCAGGCCAGTCCAATCTTTCAAACCCACCAGCTGACTGCCAATAATGGGAGAAAGAGAAGGGAATAAGAGCGGGAGACAGTACCTGAGTGTTTCTTTAATGGAGTATCCTCCACTTTCAAAGAAGTACTAGCTCTTAAGAAAGATGCTAGCAACATAAGTTATTTCCTAGAATTGTATAAAGCAGGATATCAATAAAACATGGAAACCAGAAAGTGCAAAAGAAATTCAAACAGATATACATGCGAAAGCACTCAAGCATCTCCTGACATCCTAAGAGCCATGTGACATTGGATTTCAAACCTTGTTGGCCACACTTACTACCTTGTCACGTGATGGAAACTGTCATAGGCTTATGGGACTCAGGGTGGGGGGAGGAAGGGAGGCAGTTCTGGCCAGTGAAGGCCAAATAGCATCCCTAGTCATGTGCAATATGTGCCAGAAGTATTTCTGAGTGATTACTAGACAACACATTTCCTAACACCTTGTGTGTTGCTGGGGGGAAGTGTTCAACCACACTGCAAATCACCATTTTAAACTAAAAGAAGATACTATAAGCAGCTGCACAGGGCAGTATTGTATGACAGAAAGGTGTGTAGCAGTAAGCCACCACAGACTTCCCCAGTGTAGCTTCAGGTTGCTCCTTTATCCAAAAATCATCTCTCTTATTTCCTTCACCTCACTGACTTCCATGACAACCTCTTAACGGACTTATCCCCTGTCTTTCCCAGGACATGTGAGCCTGCCCAGATCCGAGGACCCTTTCCTCTGTGCACACTTTAACCACAACCAACCTTAAGCTCCTGGGGCCATAACCAACAACTTCCTATCAATCCATCTCTGGGCCCACAGCATTTGTGAATATCTAATTCATCTAATACTTAGGTGAATGAGTTCTTGTGCTTTACAAGGTCTGCTATCCAGACACTTACTAGTGGAGACCTAACCGCTAGGACAGAGTCTGGCACACTCACATCATAGTACATTGCCTGGGTGGCACTCTTCCAAACAGTCTTCTCTGCATGTTCATTGGGTACCTCCTACAGGTACAGCTTTAAGTAAGTAACTGATTCCCAGGATAGCGAGGGTCCCCACCTCATCCTCAGGTCAGTTCAAATTAATCTGAGGTTTAATGGAGCACATCTCTCACTCTTTATTCTTTTGCCATTTTTAAACAGAAACCACTACCTACTATAAACAGAAACTACCTACTATTTATTATTATTCTGGCTAGTTTCAAGAGACATGCATTGACTGTTCTTGCAAGCCTCAAGAGACCTGCTCCTGGTGACTATCAGTTTCTGTTTCTATGGCTATATTCCCTAAACACAGACTCCCAGAAATGTAAGCATGTCTTCCAGGGATCTAATGAAGCTTCCAGCCCTTTTAATCCCCATCAAGGGCACACCACGTGACCAGTTTATCCCCAGACCTTGCAGAGGGATTCCAGAAAAGCTCACAGATGATCTTATAACCAATTACTCTATCTGTTGTCAACTTCCATCTTGAACTCGAGAACCTCCATAATAATTCCTTGGGCTTGTAAAGCACTTTATCATTTTCATGGCTTTATAAAGATGATCTCATCTGATCATGACAAGTATGTTATAGATATAATCAGCAAGAACTATTATTCCTCTTTATTGAACAGGGAAGTAAGGCTTAGGACCCTTCCCTATATTTAGAAAAAGAAAGAAAGAAAGAAAGAAAGAAAGAAAGAAAGAAAGAAAGAAAGAAAGAGAGAGAGGAAGAAAGAAAGAAAGAAAGAAAGAAAGAAAGAAGATGTAGAGGCCATTGGAAGCAGAAAAACTCAGAATGTGCCCAGTACACACTGTTCTGGCAATGTGGAGGCCTGCGGACTGCAACATTTGAAGTTTGGGCTATTATTCACAACTGCTCTCACCAGAAGGTAGAAACTGCCAAGCAGAATGAGCTACTATTGGATATGGATAGGCATGGGTACCCTGATGTGTCGCCTAGCCGATTTCTTCCAGTATGGGACATAGTAGGCAGTCCTAAATGAGAAGTCATTATCAAACTGCCCCTCCCTCAGAGCCCAGGGACCTATGTGGAAGAGGAGGCAGAAAGACTGTAAGAGACAGAAGTCATAGATGACCCAAAAAACCAGTGTCCTCCAGATACAAGACTGATGCACATACGAACTCCAGGAGACTGTGTGCCACACACATGTCCTGCCGGGGCTCAAGCACACAGAGTCTCAGCACTAAGAGGAGGAAAGCAAACTTGGGCTCCCATCCCTAAGCAATCTATAATTGGCACCTACTTGTAGAGGAAAAAATGAGTCTTCTCTAACGGGGTCTCACTGGGAATATTAACCAAACTTCAGGACAGGCCACATGCCCAGCAGCAGACAGCCAACACAAAATAAACTCAACGGTATTTGTGTAGATCTTTTGTCTCATATTCCTTTGTTTGGGCTTTTCTTTATCTCTGTTTCCTTCTCTTCCTTTTCTTTCTTTCTTTTTTTTGTCTTATTGTCTTTTTTGTCTTATTTTTCTTTTGTCTTATTAGTCTTTTGCTTGAATATTATGGTTTCCTATTGTATGGATTTGGGGGTTGTGATGGTAAGGGATGTTTCTTGGAGTTTTTATCTGATTTTTAAAGATAGAGAAAGAAGGGGCATGGAGTTCGATGGGGAGGATCTCGAAGGGGTTAAGAGAGGCAAAAAGCATAATCAGAATATATTGTATGAAAAAGTCTTTCAATAAAAAGGCAAAGGAAAGAAAGAAAGAGAGAGAGAGAGAGAGAGAGAGAGAGAGAGAGAGAGAGAGAGAGAGAGAGAGAGAGAGAGGGGGGGAGGGAGGGAGGAAGGAAGGAAGGAAGGAAGGAAGGAAGGAAGGAAGGAAGGAAGGAAAGAAGGAAAGAAGGAAAGAAGGAAAGAAGGAAAGAAGGAAAGAAGGAAAGAAGAAAAGAAGGAAAGAAAAGTCAAGTCCTCCTATCAAATTGAGATAGTACTTCAGAGCATGTGTGGGCTGTCTTGGCTGCCACTTTTTATTTGCACTCAGGCAGTCCGTTCATTTTCTGTACCTAAACTGCCATCACTGAACAAGAACAACTTAATCCATCGACCTCATAGAGGCTAAAAGGATCACACAGGACAAGTAGGAAGGCCTTCCAAACTGTAAAATGCCCCACATAAGGGAGCAGTTTTATCACTCTACACACAGGAAAGTGATGATGTAAGCATCCAAGTCATATTTTGTCTAGCAGGCCTGACAACTTTACAAGGGAAGTCAGAATCCGTGTCCCCAACAGTAAGCCATCTAGGACAAAGGTCACTTGAAATAAAAGACTTAGTCTGACCAAGCACTACAGCTGCTAGCGGCCCTTCATATTGTGGCAGGTTCATCCCTAAATAATAAGGCAGGGTTTTTTTTTTCCACTTCCTGGAGCTCTGTTTTCAGTCAACTCCCAACCACATTTAAATGCAGTCCGAGACGACCTTTCCTAATAGGAATCCGGTCTTTTACAGATCACCTGACAAATAATGGACTATTTTAAGATGGAAAGGCACCTGGCATCCCTGGCTGTAGCACAGAGACTTCTCAGCTACACATTGAGGGCAGGTGGCTCAAGGCCCAGTCTCCCGGTAGCACATTCTGCTCTGAGTCTCAGCCCCGTACTCCCTTCTAATGAGCCCTGCTGTGGTGCCAGGCTGGGACACCATTAGGTTCTCAATAGTGAGCAAGGGATCCGGGTTTAACTCGGCCCAAGGAGCTGAGACCCACAGGCTTCCCAGCCAGCCGGAGTTGCAACCTGGCACTGCCACATCCCAACACACTTGGACAGTGTCAGAAGAGGTAACGTTGCTGCAATATGTAGCATGCATTCTGCCAAGCACTTTGTTTCGCATTAGTGGACACTCCCAACTCCTGCACAACCACCAGCATAACGAAACAGAACAAAAGAGCAACAAAAATGAGACCAGAAGACACCATAACAGTACTGAAGGCGCTGGGCTTCTGATTCAACCACAATCACAATTTCACAACTCATTAAACTGGTGACTGTAGAGAGAGTAGGCAATGCTTCTGTGCCTCTGTTTCTCCTTGGTACATGATGATAGGAACCGCATACACTCCATGCAGTTTGCACTGGTGTTGAATGAAAAGGTGCACTCACAGTCCTGGTACAACATACAGTACAAGTTCAGGAAGTGCTTCCTACTATTATAAAGCAAGACAATGCCTGTTGTAGTCTATATCATTACAAACTATAGTGATCTGAACAGTTTGAAGTCTTCCCATTACGCTTAATGAAACACCTACAGAAAAACTGTAATGTTCTAACCTACATTCACTACACATGCCACAGTAGGTCTCCTTCTTGGAAATACTACACACACACACACACACACACACACACACACACACACACCGGTTTCTGTTTAGAATACTAAAAGAACTCTATGTTGGGGAGCAGGGGTGGCAACATTTCAGTGACATATTAGAAGAGGTTGCTTATTTACTAAACTAAAGCTACCCAGAAATATGCCATGACATTCAGAAATAGATATTAAGGAAAAGAAAATGAGACTCCCTAAACAATGCTGTACACATATTTATTTTTGCTTCTTGATTTTAGAAAGGTGCTTAATAATGGCATCGGGAGAAAAAAACTATTTTCAAAAGCCAAGCACGATTGTAGACTAGCATTTGTCAATTATTATTTTTCTCTTAATTCTGCATTCTGCTTAAAACGTAAAACTGTCCAGATCAATTATAAGTCTGCCAAAATACTAAGAAGTAAAACAAAGAACTCAACACCAAAATAACTCCTGTGACCACCATGATTGTTTCTATCATTAGAAAACTATAGTCCTCGTAGGAAAATTCTAGTAAATTCCTTTAAATATTTTTTTCTCGTGATTTAATCTGGGGAGGGTTGAAAATTCAGGGTTCAGTCACTCAAAGGTCCCCATACCCAAAAAGACTTTATCTCCATCAATTACCCACATACAAATCATTCCAAAGTCTCTGTGCCGTAGCTACATCTCCTCAGCGTCTCGGCTCTGCCCTCCCCACGTTTTCATTTTCGCAGCTATTGCTGTGGAATAAAAATGAAGGAATGTTCTCCTCCTGTGCGCCTGCCTCCTCCCAACTCCCAAGCTTTGCAAGCCTTTGTCTGATCCACTCCAGAGAACCAGAGCCAGGAAGGAAATGGCAAGGGAGAGGAGACGGCAGAGAATTATTTTCCTCTCGGAAGCTACCATTTCTCAGGTGGAAAGTAAGAATGTCATACCACGATGACATTTCGCTTTGTGTCACCATGATTAATAGTCCTAATGTTTTCCAATTAAAGGAGTAAATGCAACCAGTCAGTGAGATCTGACCAACCTTGCTCAGTGTGGCTGGCTGAGTGCTATAATTTGGATGTGGAAGGAGATCTACAGAGATTCTTTGTTTCTTGACAGCTAACTAATATATTTCATTCCTGGGCTCTTCTCCAATAATAAGAAAATCTTTCAGGAAGAGAAACTAAATTATCTCCAAACTGACCCCATTAACCAATATTTTCTTCAAATGTGTCTCAAAAAACAGAACCTAAAGCTTATCACTTGAGTAAATTGACTATACTGGTAACGCCTTATAAGGGGACAGGGCGACTTGGTAGGGAGAAATGGAGTCTATATAATACGTAACATTTTCTAAAATTCACGGGCCCAAACACTTTAGGATTGCCCCAGAAGTCAAGCCAGCAAAGTCTGTGCAATTGGAACAACTATCAGGTAGAAGAGACTGGCCCAAGCAGTAAATATCTCATCCACCATGCCTCTCATCCCTGAAAAGAAAAACACTCTGTATATAGACTACTCCAGACATTCCCCTGGCACGTTGTCAGCTTGCCCCTAGAATCTTAGGAGAACACAGAAATCACCTCATGCAACTCTCTCATTTTCTGGCTGAGGCCTAAGAAGATAAATGCTTTGCCTGAGTTCCACCATTATTATGAGAGAACCAAAATTAGAACCCCAGGCTTTTCCTTTCATAGGATAAACTTCCATTAACCTCTCCAAATGGATAAAACACAAAATGAAGGAATCATGTGTATGTTTTCCAGACACAACTGGTCTTAGTACATCATGGTACCAACTATGGCACATACAACGTGTTCTGGAAAATACAGAAATTCCATGAAAATGCACACCCCAAACCAAAAGATTTCTCTGCTGCCTCCTGAGGTCAGTTCATCAGGTGAAACATGGTTATTTCAAAGCTTCCTGAGACAGAATTTAGAATTTTTATCTGTAATATTCCAATATTGTTTCAAAGTACCCTGACAAAGTCAATGATTTTCAAACTCTGACTTTCAGAAGAAACTTCTTGTTTGAATAAACCCTTTATAGAATCTTTTTCCCCCCTTTATAGAATCTTAAAACATAAAACCCACAAAACATTTGCTCCTAGAAAATTCACACTTTTACACTGACTGGGCAAAAAGTGAGAGAATCAGTCAGTGAAGTTATTTGTGTTCTTGTTTTGTTTGTTTGTTTTTGCATGCCAGATACTTCTGCATTTTGTTTTGGTCATTCATAGAGTGAAAATACCCTTCTCATGATGGCTAGTCAATACTGTAATATTTGGTAAGAGTTCTGTTTCTGTCTTTTAATAAAGAGAGTAATCTTGGGGTATTCCTATGGGGGAGAGGGATAGAAAGATTTTGTTGCAAATTTAAATCAACAAATGCTTAGGTAAATACCCTCAACTTGCAACAAACACTGAAAAGGTCAAAATTTTAGGATATGCCTGAAGACAATGTTCAAGGTGCAGTTACATGACAGCCAGAGCATATGAAGACCACATATGAACGACATCTTACAGGATTTAAATGGAGCCCAGCACTCACAAGATTTTCATCAAGACTTCACTTGTCTTAGGCCTAAAACTTAGGCCTGTATATAGAGATCCAAAACTTTTTTTTACATCTTTATTATCCAGTAACCAAAAAATGACAACTTGCACAACAAAAATTATGCACAGAATAGTTAGGTATACCAGTAAATGACATCATAATCCCGTTCTGTCTCTGAAGCTTGGTGGTTAGCAACGTGTTTCTCTGTGAAGTTCCCCTGGTACCTTCATTTCTAGTCTCCATTTTCCATGTATAGTAATTTAACATGGAGGCATAACTAAGGGACCCACGTTTTGGATTTTTGTGTAGCTAATTTCAGACACGTTTTTTGAGTAGCGCCTGTCTTCCTCTGAGCCACCAACACTCTTGGGTGTGGGGCATGCTGTCCTAGCAGTCAGTCCTTTTCTGCTCAAAGCATGATTTGCACACTCTCAGCAAGTTGGGAAGAGCCACAAATCACCACCACAACCTGAGCTTAAAGCTTCCTCCCTCCTCATCCAAAGAACCAACCCATTCATCCATTCAACATGGAGTACACGTGTTATAGGGTAGTTCTGTGCTCTCCCTCAAGAGATTAGAGCCGAACAACGGCCCACCATCTCTAGCCTCAGGGCTTTCCTGAACTATGGCTAAAAGTTAACTGTTCTAAGACAGTAAACCAAGGCCCTAGCAGAAGCAGCTGCAGCTCACAGATGTGGCACAGAGGAGAGAAGTCAGTTCGGGAAACGCCTTAAACAGACTTTGCAGTTGTATTTGCCAGGTACAGACCTGGGAGAGAGATGGTTAGCCCAAGCAGGATTCTAGCAAATCGAGAGGTCTAGAGTCCTGGGGCAGTGCTATACATTTAAGTACAAAAACTGGGTCCCCAGGATGGAGGATAAGGGGACAGGAAGAAGTGCTTAACAGCAGACAGGACAGAACTACAGTCATGTACCAACTTAAGAAGAATCCCATACACATGAAAGGACTTTGGACTCTAAAGCCTGACCAGGAAACAAAGGCTAAAGTCACCACCACAATGACCCACTTTAACAAACCTACTCTCTTAAAAGGTCAGGTGGTTCACATGCAAAGCACATACTAGACAGATATAAGTGTAGGAAGGAAACAAATTAGGAGGCTACAGCAGTAATTTAGCTAAACGAGGTGCCTCTCCAGCATACCAGCTCCTTGGACACCCAGGATGAGGCTCGTTGGGTGGGCATGGGTGGAGTGAGAAGTCCCATGACTGAGAAGAGCAAGGGCTGCCAACACAGAAGAAACAGGAGCCTCAGAGCTCAGTGATTCTCAACCTCATCTAGTCACGTGACCTTCCTTCTTCCTCTGCTCCTTACAGTTACCCTGAGCGACTGAAGACATAGTCCTTACTATAGGGTCCATCCCGACTTGTTCGAACATGTTTTGATTTCCTCAAGTCAGCTCCATCCACTGATCCTGAGAGAGGCCCCTCCAGCACTATGTCCACAGCACTACACAGAACAGGAGGAGCTGACTAGCCAAGACTAACGAGATGGCAAAAGGATAAGGTGGAGACTTATTTCACATAATGCTGTTACCACTGCCAGTGTCTCATGTAAAAAATGTGAAGGATGGTTAACAACTTCTTCACACTGTGCACAGAACACCAAAGCCTTGGGGCTGTGCCTCCAGATTCTAGCCCCAGGTCTTGTGAGCATGAGAGGCCTCTGAGTTTTGACTCATCTGCTTTTCTAAACACCAGCCTTTCCCAGCTTCATCGCCCTGAGCAAATGACTTCCTGCAGGACTGGAAAGCACACACAGTACCAACCAACAGGACTAGCTGCTTTCAATTTTCATCTTCAATTCAGTTTGGTTTTTGTTTGTTTATTTGGTTTTTTTTTTCCCTCGACCTGCCCATATCTAGTTTTCTGCAATTTAAACATATACTAGAGGTTTGATTTGCAGCTTAAAAATCTCTTGAAGGAGAACCAATACTAAATCCTGTTTTCTTCCTCTGCCTGAGCTAGAAACAAACTGAAAAAAAAAAAAAGACAAACCATTGTCCCAGATAGGTCAGGTGACAGGAATGGGGGGAGGGGTGGAAGTCACCCAGAAGGAAGAGGAAAAAGATGTCCAGCTATTTAAAGTCCAGGTCCCACTCAGGTGTTTACACTGGACAATCAGAGCAGCTGGTGACTCATGCCTACAGCAGTATCTTCAAAGGAGAACTTCCATTCTCTTGCACGAGTTCGGAGTTCTTCAGGATATGAGACAGTCCCTCCACAGGGCTGTTTCCTCAGGAACAAATATGAATAGCATCATCATCCCAAGTCTTGAGTTTCACTTTAAAGATGGATCTGCCTTAATTTTTGTGCTGTCTTCTCTATGTTCCTGTAACACTGCCATAGTAAGTGAATAGTGAAATATAAATGCAGATAATATCCACTTTGAAGAAGCATTACATAAATGAAATACAGCTATGAACTAGTCTAGGTCCTTTGCTTGTCCAGGGATCCAGTGCTACACCTCTGAGGGTACCCTTCGAGCGATGCCTGCTTTATTAGCAGTAGGTATATGATATCAATAAGCACCCATTTTTTTCTTTACTAATGTGTCATTAAAATTCACCTTCATACTTGTCACTAAGGGTAAAAAATGCAACAGGCCAACCTATATAAAGTCATTCTAACTCCATCCTACACACTTAGTGATAGAAAAATGGGAAAGGAAAAAAAATCCTCCAAATATTGCTTCTCTCTTCAGGGTGCTGCAGTGTACAGCCAGGTTTTCCAACCCAATGTGCGCGTGAAATGACGCTCCCAACCCAAATTTCTTTATCATGACACTTCATCGATCTGTCTTGAATGGGAGCCTAGATGGTTAAAAACCTGTTGTCCCCATTTTTATTAATAATCGTAGCATGAGAAATGAAAACATTTGAAGACTGTCTTCTGTTGGTTGCTCTGTGGGAGACCCAACGTGACAGAACTCAAGACTGTAACCAACTGTGCAAAACCACAAATAAATATAAACCGAGCATTATTCCAATTATAGAAGACCAGAATTATTAAGAGATGAGCATCTTCAAAGAGTCTGACTCCAGTTAAGCTCATACTTCCTGGAGTAAAGTCAGGAGAGTCAGCTTTCAGGCCCTGAAAAGTTCAGCATGGACTGCACTGAACAGGTCTGCCTGGACTGCACTGAGGTCCAGAATGCTGCCTCTCTTGTCTTTGTCTCTCTTCTATGGTGTCTAAGGTTATCTAATTTTCTGTCTTGCCTGAGCTGTCATAACAGAAAAGCACAGGGCTGGTGGTACTTATGCTTTCAGTTCTAGAGAATGAATGTCTCACTCAAGATCCTGCAAGGCTGGCTCCTGGTGAGAGCACTCTTCCTGGCTTGTATGATGGCACCTCCTCCCTGTGTGCGCTAACGGTTTTCCTGAGTATGTGAGACCCAGAGAGTTCTCTTTCATCTCCTCATTAAGATAGCAACCTCACGGGCTTAGCGCCTCACCCCGTGACTTCA
The DNA here is from genome assembly GCF_004785775.1 of Grammomys surdaster. Lineage (NCBI taxonomy): Eukaryota > Metazoa > Chordata > Mammalia > Rodentia > Muridae > Grammomys > Grammomys surdaster. The sequence continues at coordinate 14,607,575 of NW_021604633.1, read as the reverse complement.
TTTCATCTTGATCACTCCCTTTCAACAAATACAACCATATTAGGAGTTAGGATTTCAACACATTGAATCTGGAGGGAACGGAGTGGGTCCATAACACTCATGCATAAGCAATGATGCTCTATAAATGCTAAATGAAACCTTCAGGTTGTTGACTCTATGCTGAAAGGTCTCACTTGCATAAATTACCCAGGGCCCACAGGATCTCACAGGACACTTACAGAACAATGCAAACAGGAGGAGGGCCGCCACCATCAGACTTCTGAACAAATCCTTCAAGCAGAGGGTAGCGTTTTTTATCTCAGGTGAATTCATTTGAAGCCATTTTTCAAAACCAGACTCTGCCTTTTTATTTATATCCCAAAGACTTATGCCCCAAGGACTTCTGGTAGCAAAGCATCTGGGACTTGAACAGAGCAGCAACATGACATGCACTAACCGGACATGCCAAGGAAAGGCACTTTCAAAGTTTGGAACAGGGTACTTCCTGAACATAAAGTACAAGTGTCCTTACTCGGCTTCCTACTGTCTAGCCTCTAATCCTGAAAGGAAACCCTATCCATGAACCAGTGTTCCAATTATTAAAAGGTTTGTATAATTGTTTTCTGATTATAAAAGAAATTCATGTAAATTTTTCAAGTTATTAAAAGTAGAAAGTTCCTTTATAGCTCTGTCATTTGTAGCTACTGGCTATAATAATACTAGCATTCCAACTGTTTTCTAAATCTCTTCCTCTTTTTAAGATTACAATAAAATTATGTAACTATATATGTATATAAGAAAACACACACACACACACACACCATATTTCCCTGCTGACTTCAGGGCAAAAACATCTATATTTAGTATTCGGAACCACATTCTGTACACCACTAATAGAAATACTAAATGTACAATTTTGTAGAAGTTTTCCCATGTCATTCCTAATGTTTTTCATACAGAGCTCTGCGGGAAACTTCAACAATCTTTTCTACAACTTGACCAAACTGTTTTTTTTTTCTTTCAGGTTTTAAGTTTTTCGATTTCTTCAAGAGCCTGTCTGAACCATGACCCAAGGAGGCTCACAAACCTCTCCACTAATTCTGGCTGTCTCAGGAGAATGGGGAACAGATACCTCCTCCCCAGGTGGAGCATACTGTTCTGCTAGGGTATTTTTAGTTACCAGGCTGTACATGCATGTCCATGAGCCCAAACCTGTCTGTTTTTTTGTTGTTGTTGTTGCCAATGACAGGTACAATTCTTTCATTTGAAATAAATAAAAACATGGAACCAAATCACTACATCTCTGCCAGATTTCCGGTAGATATTTTTAGGTCAATGTCCAATTGATAATCAAATAAAAATGAACAATAAGCAGCTTGATTGATGAAAATGTTGCACAGTTAGAGGGATATGATTGTCGAATTCACACAGATGTCATATCCTGAAGAGGTTCTTGCCAACTGCCGTGCCTGACCCCTTTTCTCTCTGCATATTCAGAGGAGACTGGCACACTCCTGAGGAACAAACACACATGCACTGGTAGTCTTCCAAAGCCCCGTGTAAATGCCATGTTCTCCTGTCTTCCTCGCCAGCTGAGAAAAGGCCATGTGTTAATTCACCCCTCTGGGTCAGATACCTGTTTTCAGATCTAGTGGCTTTCCCTCTTCAAGCTTAAGGATGCAAATGTGATTGCTAGCCAATGTAACCTGAGTCTCAAACCTCTTCATAAGCCCTAACTAAGGGCAGTGCTAAAAATAAAAGCACGGTGCATCCCATTTTCAGGTGTTTGTTCAAAGCTGGCTGATGGGTAAGAGTTCCAATCCAGAGTTTCCACTTATAAGTCATCATGTAGCAGTGCCTCTGTTTGGGGGCAGGTCATCTCTTACCCCACTGTCATCTTTCCCTATCACCAACAGACACCAGGAAAAGGACATAAGCTTAGTTACTGTAGCCTTTTAAGGCCACCCATATAGTCACTTTTCTCATGAAGGCCACAGTTCATGTCTCAAAGACAAAACCCTTCAGACTGCTCTCCTCTCCCCGCCTGCCCACATTCCCATCCCAGCTCTTTCAAGAAGGGGTCATATCTCAGAAATTAAAATTTGGAGTAGAAAGAGAATTACCTTGGATGCCACAGACAGAAGAGGGTACCCTCCCAGCTGAATGTGTCTATTCTACCTCAGAGCTGGTGTATGAGAAGCCTTGACTGGTTGGTCCTCCTGTAAGGCCCTCAGTCACTTGAGTCTTGGAAAGCACCCTGCTTAGTAAGAGAAAGCAAAAAGAGCACCCATACTTGCTTTTCTTCCCTGGCTTTCTCCCAGTTTCACTCTAATATAGTTTGTAAATACACATTTTACATATTTTTTTAAATTATTTTTCTTTATTTTTGCTTGTCTGTGTACCATGTGTTTGTCTGGTGCCCAGTGAGGCCAAAAGACAGGGGTAGGGGGTGGGAGGGTATGTGTGGTGCTTTACAGGTATCTCAAACTCAACGTGGCCAAACAAAACCCCTTCAGACACTACAAGCTTGCTTTACCTGGGGGTGGGGGGGAGTCTCATTTACTGAATAGGAGACACTTATTCATCAGAGTACCTAAGCAGAAACCAGGACACCTGACATGGGCTGTACGCTTGCAATCTTCAAGTCAACATACAGAGATGCTAATCCTTAAGGCCATGGTGTTTGAAGATGAAGCCTCTTTGAGTGATAATTTACCATTGGGTTGACCCTTCACAGTTGCATTGATTAGCTTATTAAAAAAAAAAAAATGGAAGGAGAAACGTGGATTTGGCCAACTCCATGAGGACACAGCACAAGTGGCCATTTGCAAGCAAAAAGCGAGTTAGCTAGCATCTTGATCTTGGACTTCTGGTCTCTAGCACAGTTGGAAATAAACTTCTACTGTTAAACTTTCCTGTCTGTGGTATATTTGCTACACTGCCCACAGCTCATTAGGACAACATCCTAAGCTTTTCTCGAGTGTCTCACGTTCAGTGATGAAGCCCTGCTGCTTTTATTCCTAACTATCTCTCAGTCCCATCCACATTTTTGTTTAAACTGCTTTCTTGATCTACATGGTTTTGTTTCTTATGAGTCCCTGCCCTCAATCTTCTGATCTTCATGGCTCAGCCTCCTGAATGCATGTCCTGGGCTTACAGAATTGTGATACCACACAGCGCCATCTACATCTCCCCAAGCTGAAAGTTGCTAATTGGCCCAGGTACTTATAACTCACCTGTTATGTGGTAACTTCTTAGTTATATGTATGCCACTCTTCATAAGCAATATGTATCTATATATGTATGTATACATATATATACTCACATATGTATATATATGCATATATATATTCATATTTAATATTGAAAAAAGAATGAGAACCTACCAGTATTTAACACTGAGTCTTGTTTGTGCAATAACTGGATCTCCTTTATACATCTTATATAGTTTCAACCCTACTCTCTACTTTCTCTAACTCATAACTTAATACCTTGAATATCTACTGTTAAAATATTCTTTTTAAAAAATATCCCACTGTATATTCTGTTGTGCTCATTTATGCTGTTTCAAAGGCAATATGGTTAAGGACAACACTATACATAAAGTGTTTGTATCTACCTGGTTTTTGGTTTCTTGCTTTCCCCATGTAAACTTTTGGGAATGGGATTACCAGAAGTCCTCTTAGCCACTACCACCTCAGATAATTCAGCATAACGCCTAAAAGAGTTATTTAAGGAGGCCTTCTTCCAATCCTTTCTGTGTGACCTCTTGACAATTCACTTATCCCTTCCATCATTCCCTTTTCTGTTAAACATGAATGGTGACTCAAGCTTCCTTCATACAATGTCATGAAGACTAAACATCAAGACAAGCTCCATAAATATTATTTGTATATAATACAGTGCTTTGAAAGAGAATGGCCTCCATAGGCTCAGTCCCCAGTTGGTGGACCAGGAGTTGTGTCCTTATTGAAGGAAGTCCATCAATGGGGCCCTAGCTTTGAGGTTTCAAAAGCCCATCTTATTCTGTTACCTCTCTGCCTCCTACTTATGATCAAGATGCGAGTACTAAGTTGTTTCCGCTGCAGTGCCTTTCTTTACTCTACCATCATAGACTCTAAACCTCTGAAACCATAAGCCAATTAAACACTCATTTTTAGAAGTTCCTTTGGTCATAGTGTTTTTATCACAGCAATAGAAAAGTAACTAAGACACATATACATAAGACACATATACATAAGTACATATGAGTTTACAAAATGATAGTGACATACTATAATCAGCAGGCTACAGCCTAACAGTGTTACCACAACTAAATTACCAATATGTATTAATACTTCTTAGTGATTTTTCATTTCGTTAGTGCGTCTCCACATCTCACTACACATCTCTTGTTAATGCCCAGGAGCACAACAGCTGTTCCTTAAGAAAAGTTAAATTATTTAAATGGAAATAAACTTGGGGAACTGGAGTTCTTTATTCCTTTTGTAATATACAAAGAAGTAAACAACTAGGTCAGTTTTTCAGAAAAGTATTTCTTATATGACCATTGGTTGCTCTAAAAAATGATCAGGAGTATTAAAAAAAAAAAGGACAAGAAATGACTTACACTGCTGTCTTATTTTGCTTTTCTTTGCTGGGATAAACAGCATGACCCAAAGCAAATTGGAAGAAGGAAGGACTTATTTGGCTTATACTTCCATATCACATTCCATCCTTGAGGGATGTTGGGGCAGGAACTGAAGCAGAAACCTGGAAGGAAGAACTGAAGCAGAGGCTGTGAAGGAATGATGCTTACTGGCATGTTCTCTCTGACTTGCCCAGCTACTCTCCTTATACAACACTGCCCACCAGCTTAGGGATGTAGTGTCCACAGTGGGCTGGACCTGCTGCCTCAATTAGCAATGCTGAAAATGTTTCACATAAGTGCTTGTAGGTCCATGGCATAGGGGCATTTTCTCAATTTAGGTTCCTTATTCCCAGGTGACTCACGTTGGTGTCAACTTGACAAACTAACCAGCACACCTCTCACAGGCAATCCACCTCAGTAGTATCTCTATGCAGGGAGTGGAGAACAAAGGCAAAGGAATGATGTGAAGAGTCCCACTCTGATCTCATTGAGATAAACTGCAGAAATGCACACACACACACAAAAAGGACCCTCAAATTAATAAAGGCTATTGTCACGGATCTTGGTGACCCACCACAGCAGGAAAGCAAGAGCTAAAGACACCACATACTTCATTCACAAGACTTGGAAAAAAAAAAATCAAGCTAGTCTAACCTAGAAGCCTCCTTCCTGAAAGCCAGTTCTCGTGGTGTTAGAAGGTGCTAGGCAAGCTGCAAAGATAGCTGCTAAGCCTGGAACCACAAGGACAGTACTGGAAAGACATCCTCAGTGGTGCAATGGTGGCATCTGTATCTCCGGAGCAACCAAGAGTTATTTAATTGGACCCAATGCTGGTCGACTGGAGGGAACTCAGCCTGATACTATAAACCTGTGGCTAGAGAGATCATAGGCCATATAGGAAAATCTATCACTACCACATTACTAAAGTAATAGAGTTCCCACCTGCATTATAAGCATTCGTCCTTACATCCAAAGATAAGCACAGTTCTCACATCCCACAGGTGAACTGTCTCAAAGCGGATGGAATCTATTAGGGAGATTCACAACCAGTCCAAACGCAGACAGTAAGTGACTGCGGGCTCTTCAGTCTCAAATGAAACATCCATCACACAACCCCTACACCTAAAGCTTTAGGACTATCAAGGAAAGGGATCAAAAAGCTTGTAGGAGCCAGAGGATAGGGACAACTGCCATGTGATAATGTCTTCTGGACTCTCATGACATATTCCCATGAGCTCTTAACTGTAGGAGGAGCTAAGGTGGGAGGTGTTAGGAAAGGAAGAGGAAAAGGAAGAGGAGGAGCTAGGAGAGAGAGGGTGGAGGGAGGGAGAGGGAGAAAGAGAGAAGGAGAGAGAGAGAGAGAAAGAGAGAGAGAGAGAGAGAGAGAGAGAGAGAGAGAGCGAGAGAGCGAGAGAGAGCGAGAGAGAGCGAGAGAGAGCGAGAGAGAGCGAGAGAGCGAGAGAGCGAGAGAGCGAGAGAGAGAGAGAGAGAGAGAGAGAGAAGGGAAAATCTTCACGTGTCTCCCACTGTCAAGGATAGTTGGTATATCTAGGTTGGGTATTGGGTTACACCTCTGATTGAGTGGGCATCTTGTTATTAATCATTACCAAACATATAAAGCCTTTGATTAATCTTTAAGCATTAGAGTCTCATTCTCTTACTGGGCCGAATGGATCTCAGAATGGTCTGGGCAATGCTCAGCCTTGTGGAGACAGCGTCGAAGATTGGCAGAGCCATCTCCCACGCTGGCGTCTCGTGGGTGGCAGGGCTGGTGTTTCTGGCGGGCCGGTTCTAGCTGCGGTTCGCACATGGCCTCTAGCCGAGAAACATGGCGGCTGAGCTAGGCAGAGCCGCTGCAGCTTAGACAGATGGCTTAACCAGAGGCCGAGTTTAAATAATTACTACAACACTTAACAATAAGGCTGCCTGCACAAGATATGTAAACTCCTTACCAGTCTACATGCCAGTATATGGGAGAAATTTCACAAGGGCACAGCCATAGAGGAAGAACTACAGGAAAGCCAATGCTTGCTGAGAGAATAAGAACCAGTTGTTGTAAAATTGTTTGTTTATTTGTTTGTTTTAGGGATGAAATCCCAATCCTAAGGGGTTAATCCTAAGCATATGCAAGTAAGAGCAACACTAACTGGGCTGAGTCAGTTACATACATATGCACACACACACACACACAAACACACACACACACGGGAAGAATAGACCATTATTTCAAGAGTTGGTTAGGAGGATGTGAGAGAAATTAGAGGCGAGAGAAGGGAAATAATACTGACATCAATCTTAGGCTTCCGTTTGAGCATATTAAGTGTACCCACACACATGGAAACACACACAATGAAACACACACACACAGAGAGAAAAAGAAAAACTCCATGCCAACACCATGTAAAGAACTTGACAGAAACCTAACAAAGTCTGAGTTCTAATACAATCTGTTACATGTGCCATTGTGGCAGTATTTTTCAAATTATGGGTTGGGAGCCATTAATAAGTCATTGAGTCAATTTAGTCATGAACTTTAATGAAAAAGAGTAGCCAACGTGGAGTACGGGCAGACGTGGTTTCCCTTATGCGTGTGAAGTGGTTGTAAAGGGCGCTTACTATATACACTAGAGCAGGAAATTTACTGTTTCTCATAGGATGATAGCAAAAGATTAAAAGCATTTAAGCTAGGATCAATGTTATGTTTCCTCATCTCTTAAGTGTAAATTATTGCTTTGCTTCAAAGAGCAGCCTCACACAAACTAATTTCACACTTTTTCAAATACGAAATGTTGTATCTGTAAGCTATTGAAATAGCATTTTTTTTTTATTGCCTTAGATGGTTTTTCTGATACATGTGCTCACAGCATAAAGTCAGCATGGGAAAAACTTAGACATACATTACCAAAGACAATCCTCGAAAGGGTTATAGTAACGAATACAGCTTCAAACAGGAAAAGTCTGAGTTTCTTGAAATTCTGTAATCTTTCTGGTGCTACTATAACAGCTTCTTAAGGGAATCCAGACTAGAAGGGAAGGGTAGCATCTCTGTTACCATGGGGACCTTCTGAAAGAACCATCACATAGGACAATGACCAAACGAAAGAAACTATTTTTTTTTTTACTGGCTGTTGCCTCAGGAGGCTAGATCAAGAACATCAGCTCTATCTACCATTGCCACAGCCCTGCCAATTATTCTTTTCTTCCCACTTGCAGCTTAGAGCCTGCACCAGACTCAAAGCCTTACCAACAATCTCAAACTATTTAGTTCTATGTATTCCGTATCTACAATACAGTAGCACAAATAGGAAACATTTTTAAGAAACAGCAATGAAACTGACAAAAGCCAAGAGGAGAAGCAGACACCTTCCTAACTCTCCCACACAAGCTTCCATCCAAGAGCCCTTCCAAAGGGAAGGGGATTAAAGATCCTAAACAAGAAAGAGAATGTGTCCCTTCCTCTGAATTTGAGGACGCTTCAACAGAAATTTGATTCCTATTCCAATGTGTTCTAGAAGCACATTGGAATACAGAGCTACAGGAAAGAATATTTGTAAGGATCAGGAATATCAGGACTGTAATATTTTATTTTAAAAATAATATTCATGACCTCCAGAGCAGCTTGCATGGGGTTTTGGTTTTTTTGTAAAGCTCACTGGGGCTTTTCTCTTTTCTTTTTCTTTCTTTCTTGTTTTGTTTTTTGTTCTGTTTTGTTTTGTAGCCTGTCTTCTCTGGCTAATCTTAACCAGGCTCACACAGATAAAACATCTACCCACGTTTAAGAAGGAAAAGCCTGAGGCTCAGCAGATCTACTGCCTCTCCTGAGGTTTCTGTGCATAACGGTGAAGAAAAAAAAGCACACACGGTGGCTTTAACTTTCTTTCTTACTAATGCCTACCACTCTACGATGCACAAGAGCGGAGGAGGATATGTAAAGGGAACAGAGAGGTCTGAAGGGCATTAAGACGTGGGTGATCAATTAATGAGTGAGAGTTACTGCCCATGGAGCTCAGCCCAGAGAAACAGCATCAAACAGACTGAGAAAGACAGCAGCAAACACCTGGATTCTGGCAGCCTACCACAGAGCATTTGCTAACTTCTGATTTTAGTTTAAAACCATGTGGGACATGGCACAACAAAAGCATTCCATCCACCTCTAGTAAGCACTTGATACCTCTTGAAGAAGTTTTGTAACAAAGGACACATTTGGTTGCAAGGAACTCTGCAAAAAATGATTACTGGTAAAGACCTTGGGTAGCACTTACCCCAGAGATCAGGGCTCAAAAGGGTTAGATTACTTACTTCTAGTAGCACAGTGGTCAGCAGTGTGTAGATGAAAGGAGAAACTAACTCGTTTTACGTAAGACAAATGTGCCTATCATCATACCCTAGCTCTCAGGCTGGACCATTGAACCACATCCTCATCCTTGACCTCTTTCTCCCCCTTGGCAATACTGGCTCTTGAGTCTATGGCCTCTTACTTGCTAGGGAAGTGCTTCCACTAAGCTTATTTCCAATCATTTGTGTATGTATGCATGCATGTATGTATGTATTTATACTAGGTCTTGCTATCTTGATCACACTAGCTTATATTTGACGCTGTGGCCCAATCAAGCCTCAAACTTACACCTTTGCTTCCTGAGTCTTCCTAAGTAGCTAAGGTTATATAAGCAGGTCCGTGCCACCAAGCTCACCTACTAATAAATTTTTTTTAAAGGAAAGGTTTTTTATTCCTCATCACTAAACCTTTACTAGTATATTTCCTGAGAATCAGAGACAAAGTGTAGATTGTTTGATGCTCACTCATCAATTCATTATTAAAAAGAATTTCTATGTGCCGGACTTGAACATATACTGATATATCTTACAAGTACGAAATTTAAGCAATTTTATCCACTATATTACTTTATATGTAATCATAAGTTATATAGCCATTTGTATGAAAGGCCATACTTAAGAGGCATCATCACAAGAATACATACTATATACTGAAACTTTGGGTAGTCTAAGTTACATACTTATTGCAAGGAACAAAGAAATTGACTTCTATACCTGCTGTGAGCCAAACATAACCATAACATATCTTCTCTGTAATAACAGAAAGCCATAACTCAGATTTGAAATGTTTTTAAAGACTTTGCAATCTAAGCAGCTCCGAATACTGCTCACCATGGTGAGAAATGAAAGTCCACGCGTAAGTATCCTAGCAAAATTTTCATCACACACCCGCCTAACAGATGGGTTCTCAAAAACAACCAAGCATTCTGCAAGCCAAATGCTCAAAACTTAGTAATAAACAATGATTAACATTCTTGAGTATGTGATATTGCATAAATGAGAACCTCAGCAACAATTTGGGGCAGAAGCTCTCGCTTTTTGCTCTCACCTCCCACCTCCCTTTCCCAAACAGGCACACCCTCTCACCTCCCTACCCCGCACTGCATCCCAAACCTTGGTGTCTGCAGCAAGCTCAAAACACTTGACTGATCATATCCGGTTGCCATTCCAGGAAATCCCAGAGTGGTTTTTAAGCCTCTGCCCACAGCTTGTAAAGAAAGGCGAGAGAAAAACTAATCGATATCAGCACCCAGCTGTGACCTGGCACATAAGGAAATCTGGAAAATAAATGTCATCCATAATCTGTATCATTTAACACTTGCAAGAAAACAACCTCTGGGATTGACTCTAAGCTGGACAGTGTTGCTTGGATAGATCCGAGATTCCTGCACCAGGTGTCAAGACTGGCTAGGAGGCAATGCCCTCTGGTTCCTCATCACACAGACAAGGAAATGCCTTTTCCCTTGCAGGGGTTATCTGATCCCCCAAAAGGAGGAGGGAACGGAGAGGAAAACAACCTCTACCTACACCACTCTGGGATAGCCCTTTGGCAAGGGCTCACCTTAGACTTAGAAGCTGGAAACCTTTTTCAAAGGTGGGCACGCGACAAACTATTGTCTTGCTAACCAGTCACAGCCCAGAAAGGAAGCTCATGTAAAATATGACTTTGTTTAATCAGAGAGTCCCTTCAGTAAATAAAGTCCGATCCCTAGGCAAAGTAGGAGAGGTAAAATCTCCTGTGATTAGGATTCTCTTGAAAGGTTTTCCAGATTTTTTAAATTACAGGAGAATGAAGTCAGAACATAAATACGTCTCTGTATCATATAAATTACTAGGTCGGTCCACAATAAAAACAAGAACGCCAATCGGCAGGACGGGGCATTATAGGAAATGAAGATTGTCAGTAAAATCTATAATGCTTTCTTTCTGTTAGACCTTCTGGGAGGTTATAATTGCATTTGGCCAATTCAGGCTTGTCAGTGAGCCTGGCTTCTTAATAGTCTCAACCCTAAAAGGAGTGACTGTGGGGGGGGGGGGGGGGGGGCACCCAGCTGAAATCAAACAACAAAAACGGGAACTGTAATCCTACCGAAAAGGGAGGAGGGAAAGGAAGGGAGCCTCCTATATTCATCAGTCAACATTAATGTCCTTTGTTGTTCACCTTTGCACAGAACAGTGAATGCTATCCTGTTCCTTTTTTCTCTCAAATCAGTGCCAGGGTAGTCCTCTCCTAAAGCTGCTCCCCAACCTCTAAAAGCCAGGCTTTCTGACCCTCCTCTCCCTCGTCACTTTCCAGCCGGCCTCTATGACCCCCACTGCGCTCATCCCTTGGTAGAGAAGGTGGCCAGAAGTAAAAACGCTGCCAAAATCTCGGTTCCCATCCAAGGACCAAAGAGCGCAGCAGCACAGATGTTGAAATTTACCACCCTCCTTTTCGCAACACACACCCCAAACACCCGGGAGGCGAGGGAGGAAGGAGGCTACGTCCCGACTCCGTCTGTCACAGGGACCACGGGTGCTACATTCTGCACTCTGGGAATGCCGACCCCAGCCGCAGGGACTTCGCGCCTCCCTACTGTTTGGGAGTATTCTAGCTGCCGGTTCCAGGTCTCCCTCAACACCCCGGGAAATCTTAGCAGCGCACTGCCAGCTCTCTGCCGCTGTGGGCCAGCAGGGGTAGAAGGGAGAGAAACCCTGTTGGCTTCCCCTTCCAACTTGACACGCAACACGCCCCGCGGCCGCTCCAAACTCCTCCAGCAGAGCCCGGAGCGACTGTCCGGACGTTCCGGGATCGGGTTCAAGGAGTGCAGGGTGCGCGGTGAGGAGCGAAACCCCCAGCGAGCGCCCCTCAGCTGGAGGCCGGTGCGGCCAAGCCCGGGACCCGCTGTGCAATGCCAAGACCTGGCATTTGCAGCCTGGCGCGGAGCGAGCTGCGTGGGGGCAAGGATCGGAGCGTGGTAAAAGTTCGCCCGCGAGCACTTACCCACACCGTATTTCTCGTGCTCCGTAGGTATCCACATGGCTATAAAGGGCGCTGAGGGGCTCCGGGCTATGCAATCCCCGCGCCCCTCCAGTGGCTCACAACAATGCACGGCTCCCGAAGAGCAGCTGCGGCGCTGAAGCGCAGCGGATCGCGCGGGCTGCAGTGCTGGGTAGGGGCTGCTCCCGGAGCTCTTGAGCGGGCACTGACACTACACCGCCGAGGCGGAGCCGCCCGCCGCTCTGCCGGCCGCGGCTGCTCACAGCCCTGCGACGCGCTCGCGGGGACCTGGCGGCGCAGTCATTGTTCTGATTCACTGAACTAAGCGAACACGCCGGGGCACTCGCGGGCGCACCCCCGCCCGTCAGCGCCCATCCAGCGCTACCTCCCCACTGCCTCGCGGCATGCTGGGAGTTGTAGTTCTTACGCTCCCGGCTCCGGAAGAGGGCGTGGCTACAGCAGTTAGGGGCGGGGAAACTAGTTAGGCTCGCCGCATTCGATTGGTCCAAAATGTGACGGCCCAGCATAGGCGTGTAGAAACTCCCTCAGTTGGGTCGGCATGCGAACCCAGGCGTGTTTTTATTGGTATATCCCGCTCCGCCCCGCCTACAGCCCGCCCCTTTCCACTGGGCCAGGTAATGGCTGCTACAGAGGCTCAGGGGCTTGGTGTGGACCCCCGGGAGGATGAGGTCTGCGGGATCCGCGGCGTCCGTGGCGAAACTGGGCACATGGATCATGAAGGTGAGTGCGCTGTCCCTTGGGTGCGAGTGATCTGTCTTCCGTTTTCTGTGCCCGGGGTTCATCTGCCTGCCGCTCAGACCTTAGAAGGTGGTCAGCTAGAAGACCACCTTGGTGCCAGGCAAAAAGCCGTGGGCGAAACCCAAAGAGATGGGATGGGGCAGACGGCGTTTGCCAGGCTGAGGCTGTTTTGGGTGGGAGGAGAAAATGTGAAGAACTGCCTTCTCGGCCTCTGAGAAAGCTCCTTTTGCTATCTTCCGGTTTGGAATTCTGTGCTTTGCACTTGCCGCCAAGTGGGTGTGGGTCAGGTCTGGGTCGCACGAGTGTAATTGTAATGCTGTGATTAGCCGCTATTTCCTGACTAGGATCCTTCGCTTTCCTCGGTTTGCTGAATTTGGCTTTGGGAAGGTGTTTTATGTAGTTTGGGACGGGTTTCCAAGTTGGAGACTAGTCACGTCACGGCTCTCCAATACTTACTTGCGGGTTGCTCATTAGAGTCCTCTCCAAAGGGAAAGAATGTGTGTCTCAGGTATCATTTGGCCCTGGAGCCTGGGAGTTCTTACATCCTAAGTTCTAAGAGAATGAGAAAAGAAAATGAAATGCACTCTAGCCTTCACAGAATATTTAAAAGAGGGTTTTGAAATCCATCACAGCTACGTTGTATCTACCCGACTTTGGTGTTTTCTTCAGTTCTACTTTAGAGATCAAAAATCAAACTTTCATAGACTGCCTTTTCTTTTGGTCGCGCTCCAGTCCCCACCCATTTTGTTTAAGTGTATGATTTAGCACACCAAGTTCTTTTATGTAAGTGGATATGATTGGGGGTTAATTTGGGTTCTCAGTCCTTGTTGATTTTTTTTTTTTTTTACTTTAACCTTCACAGCTTTTAGTACGAAGTTTTTATCTCAGTAGCAGAGAAATGAAATGAAATTTCTTCCCACTTCCCATGAGTGAAATTCCTATCATCTAAGCAGCCTATCAGTGGGTTTGCCATATATCCCATACTTATATAACAGACTGTTATGGTTTTCCAGATTACTAAAGTCCCACAGAGCTACCATTTTAAAATATAAAGTTGGAAGCTCTAATAACTTTTTCTCACAGATTAATTTATTTGAAAACTTGCAAATACCACCAAAGCATAATTAATTACCTTAAAATTACAATTCGTTATAAATATTTCAAGCGGTTCATTCAGAGGTATTTAGATTAAAAAAAAGAGTAACGTCTTTCCACTACACAGTTCCACTTATAAAGACAAAAGTGGATATTTTAAAATATATTCCTTTATAATATACATTGTATACCTCATTTTTAAATAAAAGAGATAATTCTAGCAAAGTCAAAGATCTACAGCTTTCTTCCTCTTGTTTATCAAAGATACTTCTATATTGACATTTTTGTTACATTAATTAGTGATTACACTCATGTCCCATAGAACAAATATTCCATCCTCTAGCCAGTCCCCTGTTAATACATGTATAAAGTCACTCTGATTTTCAATAGTGTTACAGAGAATAGGTTTATGTATATGTACAATATAATATATATTATATAGTTGGATAGATGGATCGTTGCCCAGTAGAGTATTAAGTTTGTGTAAATTTTACATAGATGCCAGTGTCCCCTCTTAAAAGTATTCATCATGAATATTCCCCAATAATAACCAAGTGTCCTTTACCCAATATTTTCAAAAAGTATAAGGAAATTATTAATCCAGGACCACTGTTGAAATATGGTAAGACTGAAGTAGGTGGCTAATGAAAACTTAATTTTAGGCTCCAAATTATCTTCAACAAAAGCATTGAGCAGCAGTGAATTTTCAATGGTTGTCACAGAAGCATCTCTTTCCTTACTTCAGAGCTGCTAGTATTATCATTGATTTAGACCAGTCACTGAGAGAGCTTCATGATTGATTCTTATGTCATTTTTAGTAAGTAAGTAAGTGAATTCATCATTTAAAAGTCTCCTTTAATAACATCATTCTATGACTTTATCAGAATTCTTTTCAAACCCTGCAAAATGGGACACACATTTTAGGTGGGAATAATTGCATTAGGAGTATATTTCTTCTTAGCCAGGCGCTTAAGTTATCCAGGATGTCTTTCTCTGTAAAATCACACACCTCTTTAATTTCTGGAGAACTGCTGCTTTTTAGAGGTTTCCTCTAATTCTAATTAAAATGTTAGTCTGTGTGCTTAATATCCTGAGACAAAAGGGCCTGAGGAGCCGTTTACTAGAGATCGTAGTAGCAGTTCTATAAAATCTCTGCTGGAAGGAGTCACTAGGTGGAGTGCAGGCATATATAGCTCCCTGGCTGAGACTGCTATGTTTCCCGAGGTTTCTTTAGTCTGTTCCTCCCCACGTCTCTACCTTGGTTGATTCATAGCAAAATTGTCTTCTGAGAAAAATCAAAACATCTATTTGTGGACAGTACAGATAAAGAAAGAGACGGCACCAAGCATGCAACTATCTTCCTTGTGCGTTCCCCAGTGTACAAGAACCCTTGGGTGTTATGAGAAGGGCCTGGGACTCAGCTAAGAGCTATGGGTGTCTGCTGAGGCTCATGTGGAGAGGAAATTAAATGACAGGGTCAGGCCAAGACTTATCCCTGTTTCCTGTTCATTTGAACAGAAACTAGTGTTTTGTATTATTTCCTAAAATTAAAAACAAAAAAATAGGGTTTGGGTAGATAGATGGCTTAGTGACTAAAAGCACTTGCTATGCAAACAAGAGAGCCTGGGTTCAAATCCCCAGTACTTACATAAAAGCCAAGCATGGCCCCTTGTGCCTGAAATCCTAGCTTTGTGAGCTGGAAACAGATGGATCCCAGCTGCTCTTTGCCCAGACTATAGAGTGAAAACACTGAGCTTCAGGTTCAGTGAGAGGCTGAGGCGAATAAGATGGAGCATGAAAGGGGAAAAACCCTGATGCCCTCCTCTGGGCTTCCCTTTCAAGTATACGGGTGTGCAACACACACACCAGATCAGACCACTATATGTTTCTATTTATTCTAATGCAGGTTTTAATAAGAAATTAATTAGATCATAATCTATAGCTCGGTAATTGAAACTTACAGGGGGATTTTGTGACTAGGTTTATTTCTTAGGATGATATTTACACTTGGTTGTCTTCTCCAAATGAATAGTAGGTGATGATGATAGTGTTTGAATTTATGGTGCTTGTCCTTCAGAGACCTTATTAATTTCATTGTTATGTCTGTGGAGAGTAGCAAGTGAAAACTCCTTGCTCATAGTCCAATAAATAGCATCAAGTCTAAGCTAGAAACCTAGGGAGCATCGTTGGGTTCGTTCTTGCCCACAGGCCCTAAATTTGATCAGTTACCAAGTCCTCCTTCTCTGTTCCACAGCAATGGAATATGCCCTGTGTTCCCCTCTGTAACCACTCTTCTCATTCTGTTTCCAACACTGAGCATCACTGCTGATTACATATCACTGTCTTGCGCCTCCTAGTCTGGGCTCCAGAAAGAAAACCAAGACCTTGTTGGACTTGTTTTGTCTGCTTGATCCTGGCACAGTGTTAATATTTAATAAATGCTTGACCTAAACAGTATTCTAGCCTTCCCAGTCAGAAAACTTTCTTCTTGACCTCTCAGACATTTAACTTTACCTGTTTTAATCTATTGAAAACAAATCTATTTGGGGAATCTGAACTGGAAATCTTCACTATAACTCTTTGCATGCCTAAGTAGGTCCAGCCTCTCTAGGTAACATTTATTCTGCTTTTTAGGCTCATCTTCTTTCAGCCCTCTTCCATGTTCATGTCTTCATTAGCTGCTTCTCTTGTCTTCTCTAGTTACTTGTTAGCATCTGCGCTTACTAAAGCCAAGCCTTCTTTACTTTATCTCTGTCAACTGTCAGAGCTCCACGCAATAAGGGGTAGCAGTTTAAACACTGAGAATATTTTTGAAGCTTATTCAAAGTGTTTAGCATGGCTGAGACTTTAAGCAGAAGAACTGAAGTGGAATAAAAAAAAAAAGAAAACAAATGAGGAAATGACTTGTTTGTGAAAGGTATGCATACCAACTAGAAATGCAAGTATCATCAGAAGGCATTTTGTCAGGACTAATCATGGTGTTTGCATTTTATGTTGTTTTTCTGCCCTTTTAAAAAATGATCTTCTAGTATTATTTAGATAAGGATTATGTTTTCAGAGTGTACTTTAGGTCTGGCCTTTAAATCTGGATTCTGTAAATGACTGACCTGCCACGTGATCCTTGAACCCCACCTTCCATCGTCTGTATGCCTGGTAGCCAATTTCCTTCAGGCTGGCTTCTAGTCTCTCATACTTGACATGGCTATGGCAAGGGGATTAGACTCTCTTTGAGAAAAGCTGTGTTTCAGTTTTAATTCTGGTCTTGAATAGCTATTTAACCGAGAGGTGTGCTGCACATTAGTGAAAATATACACAGACACCAGCCTTGCAAAATTCCTGATTATTTCACTGAGTTACATGTCTATGAAAGACCAGTAGACAGTTGTTCTATAAAGATAGGTTTTGGATAATATCAGTTGTTCTCATTATGACGGGACACCTAACTGAACAATAAAGCTCTCTGGCCTCTGGTATATAGGTAAGAGGCAATAAGTTGTAGTGAAACCCTGGGGAAGTTTAGAAACACTCCCATAACTGTTGATGCCTGCAATATCCTCCTGGAATGTGGGGGCTGTCACAGTACCTGTCAGAGCTCTATGCTCAAATTGTAACTTATGTGTCCCGAAAGCCCTTTACATAATCTTCTATACTGTTTCCACCCGAAACAGCTCTGTCCCTTTGTGGCCTTGTGAGTTAGAGACCTGAGGGTGTCATGGGAGAGAACAATCACCGAAACAAGGTCGTGGTATATCTTGCTCGATACCAGGACCTTCTCTGAGCATCTTTTTTATTTTTCTGAAATACATGGAACCTAACATGACTTCCTAGAGGAACCATTATAAAAAAGGCTATTATAATAATGGAAGTGGTGATGACGGCTGACATTTGTGAAGTGCCAACTCGGTCCTGCGCTTACTGTTCTAAACCACTTACAGTATTTGCCTCATCTAATCCTTTTTATTTATAAGTGAGGAAAATGATACAAGGAGTGGTGTACACTAGGTCACGCGGCACCTGAAAGAGGGCTTTAATCCAGTGCACAAGTGTAATAGTTTGACACGGTAGCTGAATTCGGTTAAATGAAGCTGACTTTCTTCAGTACCGGTATGTTCTAATGTGAGTGTTGCAATAGCAGGATGGTGTGGGACAGTGGGACAGTGAAAAGGTAAGGTCAGGCCTTACCAGGTTCAGACCAACAAAGCTGTGAGTCTCCTCCTGTAGCAATAGCAATAAGACTGTCCTGCTGCAGTGCAGACATGGCCCCCGTGGGACGACACATATAGTAGCCTGGTCTTCAGGAAATGTGTGTGTTGTTTCTTTTGTAAATATATACCCATGATGTAGGTCATGGTCCCGATCGTTTTCCCAACCTCCAGGCCAAGTTTCTATTGCAGAACTTGGTAGACACTTGACAGTATCATAGTGAGTCTGTGCAACACTCTTCGTGTTAGCATAGTTATGTCGTTCATATAAAGCAGTAATGTCCTTCCCAACACACTCGGGTTCCATCTAGAAAATTGAAAACATGTCTACGAGAGTCACATAATGGAAATCATGCCTCTAAACGCAGATCAGGGTACATAGAACTAGACAGCGGGCACTGATAGTAATCAGCAACAGCTGGATACATACAGGCTTTTATTAACTCTTTCTGGCTAATGTTGTCCCAGAATTAGGGATCAATGTTATCGCAGCATTTCCACTGCTGTGATAATAAACACCATGACCAAAACCAATTTGGGGGAGGAAAAGGTTTATTTCATCTTGCAGTCCATCATCCAGGGAAGTCAGGGCAAGAACATGGAGGCAAAAGCTGATGCAGAGGCCATGGAGGAGTGCAGCTGACTGTCTTGCCTTTCACAGCTTGCTCAGCTTGTTTTCTTATGCCACCCAAGACCACCACAGAGGGCTGGGCCCTCTTTCATCAACCACTAAGTGCGAAAGCGCACTACAGGGCTGGAGAGATGGTTCAACAGTTAAGAGCACCAACCATCGACGGCTCTTCCATAGGTACTGAGTTCAATTCCCAGCAACCACATGGTAGCTCACAACCATCTATAATGGGATCTGATGCCCTCTTCTGGTGTGTCTGAAGAGAACAATGGTATACTAGTATACATAAAATAAATAAATAAATCTTTTTTTAAAAAAGTACACTACAGATTACCTATAGGCTAATTTTATGGAGGCATTTTCTCAGTTGAGGTTCCCTTTTCCCAAATGTCTCTAGCTTGTATCAAACTGACATAGCCGGTACTGCTATGGTGTATCTAATCAATAGATCAGTCTACGGAATTGGCATGTAACTCACAGGTGTCTGTAGGGTCGTCAACTCTTGCTGAAGCAAGTTAAGTTCTACTGGCCTTGACGCAAATGTGAGCAGGGTAGCAATTTTTCAGAAGTAATAATAAGCTCATTGATCCATCTGCAGCTTTTCTTTAGACCTGATCCCATCATTAAATGACTAGTGCTAGTTGTTTGCAAAGTGCCCAACTGAGGTTAGGTACTGTCTTTAACCATAGGAACCCAAAAAATGGTTTTGGAAGCTAAACAGGACTTAATCTTTTCTCTCTTTAGTGTGGGACTCGGCAACTGACAAGTACTAGAATACTTTAATACCATTTGTCATATAGGTAGGCTTTCTCCATATTCAGCATATCTTAAATAATAAACATATGGAAGGAAATGTATGGAGTAATAGTCAAGACTCGATTCTAATGGTGAATATTCTACTTTGTAACAGAATAAACTTAAGAAAAACTTTTTAACCTCTCTGTCTGAGCCTGAATTTCATCAGAAAAAAACATGATACTGCTGGTATTGTTGTGCACTTAATGAAATTTTCTCTTTCGAAAAGAGAAATAAACAGGCTACGAGGTGTTATCTGAAGAGGCATAGTGGGCACAAGCCTTGCAATTGAACAATCTGGATTGTTAAACTGTGTGACTTTGAGCCAATCGAGGGACTTCCATTATTACAAGTGAAGTAGGGACAGGAGAGGAATAGTGTGTCACATTTATAATTCAGACACTGTACAACAAAAAGGACCTATCCTGTTCTGTTCTTATGGTAGACAAAAAGCCCACCAGTTGCAAGTCCCAAAGTCAAAGGAGTCATTGGGCTGTATCTTGGAGGGTGCAGGGGGTTGGGAGGTGTCTTAAAACAAAGAACAAGATTTCTTTGAAAATGCTATCCTCTTGACTGGTAGAAAATGCCTAGCCTGGGTCACTCCAGAAACAGGGGGAAAAGGCCACATCCCTTCCTCTAATTTGGGTCTTCCCCTTTACCTCTTTTGGAAAGACTATAAATCTATAAAAGCTTTTGCCCGCAAAGTTTGCTCTCCTTGTTTTATTTCTGTAGACACTGAGATCAAAGGACCTCGTATCTGGTCTCACACTGCTGCTGCTACAGAACCTCAGACTATACCTTTACTTATTAATAAGGTGTCTCTGTTTTGAGACAGAGTTCACTATGGAACTCAGTGTGTAGACTTGCCAGCCTGGGATTTGGACATTCTGCCTCCCCAGCACTGGGAGGTACCAGTCTGTTTTGTACTGCTGATAACTGGACCCAGAGAATCCTGCATGCTAGGCAAGTGCTCTGTCACTGCCACAGGCAGTTCCTGGATGTAGCATCGAACCAGGTACTGACTAAAGGAGAGCTCAGCAAAACTCTACAAGGACAAGTCCATCCCTGGTTGTATAGAAAAGCCCATAAGGGACTGTCACATATTCCCTTTGCCTTTAGTCTCAGAGACAGTATCATGTTGTGATGGCATTGGGCTTGTTTGAGTGGCAGCTGGGGACCAGCTATTTGCTTCCCTCTGTATGGACAAAAAACAAAGAGGATTCTTTGGCTTTGTCCATGGAGTTTCTGTGTTCTGCTCAGCATCCCTGTCTTAGCAGAGCAAATGGTCCTTTCGGTGTCCTTGTTGCTCGTGTAAAAAGTGGACACATTTGAGTTTATGATGAGTATTCACTTAGGAACTTACTGAAGTTTGTAAATAACTTTATGTGTATAATAAAGGAAATTCCTATTTCATAGCTGGCTTTCTCTAATGCTTTCTTAATTCTTAATGAAAGGATGGCCTTTCCCATCTCACTTCTAATTAATGCTTTTATCTGAATACATAGAGATACTTGACTTTTTTCCTCAGTAAGGGCCTCAGAATTGTAATTGTGGCCGTTTATTTAGCACAATCTTCTGTTGTATAACAGACTGCTCTTCACCAGTAATAGCCAATTACGAAAGAAAATATCTGATCATAATTACCATTAGAAAGCAATTAATAGCAGGAGCTGTTGTTGGGCTGTAGCACCAATCCGGCTATCTTTTCTAAATCACGTGTAACTAATCTCCTCAAAGAAGAACGAGAATGAGAATGAAAGGAAGGAGAGAGCCTGGAGCTCCTTGGAATTTCTCACAGACCAATTTATGAATGGCTTTTGAAAGCTTTTCAAGTATGCAGCCATTGATGAGAGGAAGTATTGCTAATAACTGACTGGGAAATTCACTGAGTTATTCTTCCAGCAGCAATAGAAAGCTACATAGAAAATAAGGATTAGTGAAGACGATGACTGGGAGTCTTGATCCCACTCCTGCTTCTGACTGATCTCATAGTCATTTGTACCCCTGGTCAAGATGTCTTGGTTGTAAACAAGAGCCTAAGCTGGTATCAGGATTCTTTCACGTAAATCTTCGAGATATCCCTTTTTTTAAAAAGGCATTGAGTTTACATTTCCTGGGTTCTGTAAACTGCATACTCAGAGTATTTCTTCAAGAATGGATTCTACATTTGACATTCATTAATCAGTTGTGTCAGGTTAGAAAATTAGCTGAGAACCATTGCCAAGAGTTGACTTCTGAGTCCCTCACTCCGACAACTTAAATAGCTCATTAGACCGCTTCTGATCAGATTTAGGAAGGGCCCGTCATGGATATGAATGAATCATCAATTACACGTTCTGGAATGTTTGCCTGTTGTAATAGGACAGTTCTCTGTATAGAACTGTGCTCAACTCCAAATACAAGGGGAAATGGCGATTTATAGCCGAAAAGATTGAGGGTCTTCAAGGTTGAGAGGTAGAAATTTCTAAGAGAATGCAGCAGAGGTAAAAGGAAATTGGTTCGTAAAGCTGACCAGGGTGATCAGGTACATCTCACAGTTGGTGGAAGGATGGAGACTTTGATCAGATATCAGGATGCTAAAACACTGAGGATTTATGCAAATTGACCTAACTGGATTCCAGCTGAAACTCAACGATGCAGTCTGGGAAGGACCAGGCTTCCTTAAAGAACGGTTGCAGGGGGACAGTGGGTCTTTGTTGGTAGCAAGGACATATCAGCAGATAAACAGGGCTTTAGGGACAGGAATCAAGTTATAGGCTTTGGAGAAGCAGGTTTAGGGGACCATGGATTCTGGGTGAAGTATCAAGTCTATTAAGTTCTATAGATCAGGTCAATAGATGAGGGATCCAGTTACTAGAAAAAGAATACAAGTTGAGATTTGATATCAAGAAACTGGCTATATGCCCGTAGCTAGCATTCCAATCTCCATAAAGAGAAGGCCAAGTAGACTGAGTTGACACAAAGCCACTGTGTTAGAGAACATAGTCACAGTGATGGTAGGGCATGCTCATTAGTGATACTTGCAGGAGGCTTAGCTCCAGACAGGACATCACAAATGGTCATGTGGCCAGCCATTGAACTCCTAACACTGAGCTCTTTAATTCTGAGTGTCAGCAATAACTCTACAGCATAAAGCCATAGCACCCTTCTTTTTTATGATCCCTACAGTGTAAGGAATTGGATGCTGTGGCCAAACATTCCTATTGCTATTATTTCCCTTGTAAAATGTTTATTTATTGACAGAACAGATTAGTTTATGTTCATGACTACCCAGGCTCATGAGCTATTTTTTGGTACCAGCAGTTATCATTGTTTTCTTAAAGAGGGCACAGTCTTATTTTCTGTTTGCTTTCCTGTATTGTGTTTTTTCCAAACTTACTGTCTTTACATACTAGGCAAGCACTCTATCTCTGAGCTACACATCCAGACCTGTTTTCCTTTCAGTACTCGAAAGGCAGCGTACATACATCAGACATGCAAGTTTGTTTTGTTGTTGTTTCTTTCTTTGTTTTGAGAACAGGGTTTCTCTCTGTAACTCTAGCTAGCCTGGAACTCACAGCATAGACCAGGATGGTCTCAAGCTCACATATATCTTTCTCTGTGTCCTAAGCGCTGGGATTGAAGATGTACACCACCATGCCCAGCGAAGCTCACATTTTCTGAGAACGTAGATGAAATACAGATGAACTAACTAGATATACACTGCAATGAAAGTCATTTCTATACTGTCATGCTCTTAAGATGTTTTTATAGAAACCTATTTTTTTATTCATTGTGTAAGTGAGTGGTAGAACCAACACTAAGATATTTATGCTTATATCGACAGTACTCTGATTCCATAGAATTTTATTACAAAAAAAGTATTATTTTTTTTACATGTATAGGATTTCATGAGTGAACAATTTACAAATATAAGTTATGTAGCTTTCCTCCAGAATCTATTCTAATTTTATGGCTGTTCAGGGGGTAAATATTCTATTTAGTTTTCCAAACATTTAACTATCACTTTCCATTTATGAATTATACCTTCTCAAACTTTCTGTATGCTCATCTTCTGTGGAGTTTAATATAGGAAAATACTCAGGGGCATCTCTCTATTATTTATTAAGAATTTAGACATTCCAGCCGGGCAGTGGTGGCGCA
Organism: Grammomys surdaster; assembly: GCF_004785775.1. Lineage (NCBI taxonomy): Eukaryota > Metazoa > Chordata > Mammalia > Rodentia > Muridae > Grammomys > Grammomys surdaster. The sequence continues at coordinate 14,584,026 of NW_021604633.1, read as the reverse complement.
CGCCTTTAATCCCAGCACTTGGGAGGCAGAGACAGGCAGATTTCTGAGTTCGAGGCCAACCTGGTCTAGAGAGTGAGTTCCAGGACAGCCAGGGCTATACAGAGAAACCTTGTCTCGAAAAACCAAAAAAAAGGAAAAAGAAAAAAAACGAATTTAGACATTCCAAAAAGTTCTAAGAAGAGGCCTCCCCTGTGCCTGTGATAGGACCTCTGGGTGGTCCCCTCACAGCATCCCAGTTTGGCTTTGTGTGCCTTCTATCTAAAACATGGAGGCTGCTAAATGCAGTTTTACAAGAAACAGCATCTTTTTCTTTTGAATGATGTAGCATCTTTTAGGGGTATTTCTCCCATTATATCCAAGAAGGTGAATATAGATATATAAAATATCTCCAAGATATAATAATTTAAAAATTATAGGACTATAACCTACCACGTTAGCTCTATGAGAATACTCACTCTTCAGGTCAGTGCCTTTCTTTCTCTCTTCCCTTTCTCCTTTGCTTTTACACCCACACTGCTTAGAGTGTGCTCCACCACTGACTTATACCTGCATTTTAATGTATTTAATTTTTATATCACCTCTTACTACATTTGCATTAAGACTTAACTATTGAATACAGAACAGAAAAGTTTTCTCAGTAACCCGTGTTACTGAGTTTCCGACCCATAGTTTGGAGTACTCAACCCGGTGCTTTATTATATCGTCAGGTTGCCATGGTTATTTAATGCATTATTTAAGTTAATAAAAAATTTAACCCACATTCTTCTATCAGCTTTCAGTGACTTCAAGAATGTGAGTCCATTTTTAACCTGGTTGTGTGTGGCATCAGTGTCAGAAGTGTCTGTAGAACATTGCCATTTATGAATTAGATGATAAATTCAAGCTCTCTTTGATGTTTGTAGAGGAATTGTTTGGTGAAAGGTTGTTTAAAACAGCTTTAATGTGATTCATAGTACTGGTGGTTATTCACTTGTGGTTGGCAGTCATGAGATCCAGCTGGCAACTCTCCATTTCTTCAGGATTCACTCTCACTTTCATTGCATGTGGTCTCCTGGTAGACTGACTTAGGCAGTATGCAAGGCAGAGCTGGATGTCTCCCTTTTGTCTTGTCGCTCTTCCTGAAGTTAGGTTTCCTGTATAGTTTGTGGTAATGCAGTAATGTAGTAGAGAATCAGACTCAAAACAAATCGCTCTTATGGTTATCAAGAACAGTCATAACTTTATTAGTGTTGGTTATCTGCAGGAGTTCAAATACATTCCCATTTGTTTGTGAGCTGATTTGAAGCTTTGTGCCCAACCTAAGTTGTATTCCACAACTACATGCTTCTCTCACTTTTTCCTTTCTTTTATTTCTTTATTTTATGTTTGTAGATATTTCATTTGCTTATATGTGTATATCACTTTCATGCCTGGTGCACTGGGACTAGTCACAGAAGTTTATGAGCCTCCATGTGGTTGCTGGCTCCCTGAAAGAGGAGCCATCCCTCCACCCCAAGTGTCACTTTTTTGTTGGTAGTGATGGTGGTAGTTGTTTTGGTTTTTTGAGACTGGGATTCTCTGTGTAGCCCTGGCTGTCCTGGAACTCCGTCAGTACACCATGCTGACCTCAAACTCAGAGATCTGCCTACCTCTGCCTTATGAGTGCTGGGATTTAAGGTATGTGCCACCACGGCCCACCCTAGTGCCACTTGTAATTGTAATGTGAAGTCTTTCCAAAAGTCACAGCTGAAGTCACTACATACAACTTTGAGGGCTTCTTCATAAACTAATAGTTTTCTAGAAGAATCTATAACTACTTATAGAGAAATGGATTTTAATGTTCTTCATTCACCTTGTTGCTATATTTCCTAAGGTTTCTCTAAATTCCCACAAACTGTGTGTCTTATGACATTGAAATACGCTCACTCACAGTTCTGAAGGCCAGAAGGCCAGAATGAAATCCCCAGTATGGCCACTCTGTTTCTGAAGACTCCAAAGGAACGTTGTCCCTGCGTCTTGAAGTTGTGGGTGGCACTGGGTGTTCTTGGCTTGTGGCAGCACAACTCAGTTACCTGTCTTAATCTCTCTATGCTTCCTTCTGCTGTTCGCACTTCTTCTCCCTTCCTGTCTCTAATGAGGACATCTGCCATTACACTGAGCTCATCATAATCCACTATGATTGAATCTCAAGACTTTTTACCATACTTATGAATGCAAAGACCCTGTTTTAAAGTAAGATCACATCCTCAGGTGCTAGAAGGTATATGCTTTGTGGGTCACTGTTCAGGCAGCAGCATTTACTGAATAGTGTTGCCCTTATTTCCAGATGGTCATCCTGTTCTGACTAAGCAGCATGCACACAGGTAGCATCCTTTTTTTTTTTTTTAAACTCTATAGAAGTTGGTACCTAGTGCTTGGCTTCGTAGACTTCGAGCTTGAGTTCCAACCCACTGCACCCATTAATTTCAAGCCCTTATTACCAAATGTATACAGTTGTTACAATGTAAATTTGCCATCATTGCCATTTTTACTCTACTTCCTGTTGATTTTTCAAGGTATTTTGAGTGTCTACAGCGTATCCCAAGTCCTTTTGCTTATGGAGAAATAGTTATCTATTTGTCTTTCATGTAGACAGCCCCTTAAATTTAGTCTCAGGATGAGATTGAGAGCAGAAAGTACAAAGAACCCTGAGTTTGTAGGCAGAAGAATCAGGTTACTCACACACAGGGAGATCTTGAATAAACATCAGTTTCTGCACATCTGCTTTTTTATAAGCAAAACAAAATTACTAATATTACTGCATAGTGCTGTGGTGAGTGGGAATACTTGACTGATAATTTTTAAAGATGTAAAGTTATATGAATGAAAGTTGCTTGAGTCACCAAACATGTGTAGATACCAGGTTGTGTGTAGCACTAGTGTGCAAACTGAAAGGATGCCCCTGTAGACCTGACCGTGCGTTTGCTCACTTGAACAGTGTAACCAGCCTCTTCCTCCTTTAAACTGTCACTTGCCTTTTGCTGTAAATGTTTCAAGAGTAATTTTGCTTTGTTGTTGATACAGAAAGAAATCACCTTGAGAAATACGCTGAGAGGACAAGACATAGTCTGTGTCTTCTTTGAGCTTATGACTTAACAGGGAAAGAGATGTGCTTACCAAGAAATAGACTAAGTGCTGAGGAAAGGGCTTTTGCTTGGAAAGGATGATCAGGGTGGCTTCCTGGGAGAAGGGGGACAGGTCGGAAAAATCCAACACCTGTGAGTGAGCACAGCAGCTGAACTAGAGTGACACCCTTCGTAAAAGCAAAGCAGAAGAGCAAGACACTGTCCAGGGACGTGTCCCGTGTTACAGGGCGTTTGATCGTACTGTGAGAGTGGCTCAGCCTTAGCATACACCTTTAATCCAAGAGCCAAATAAAGTCAACCCAAGGTCAAGAGGTACAGCTATACAGCTAGGAACCAGCTGATGGGACATGACTGTAAGTAAACAGAAAGGAGCAACTTGAGTTCGAAGGGTATTCAGGACAGCCTGGAGGAGAAGGAACTTTTCCCTTCTGGGACTTTATCAGTGGAGTAGGAAGGTCAGCTGGGTACTTATTCTCACTCTCAGAGCTAGCAGATTTTCACCCCAGCAACCGGCTCCTGCATCTTCATTGGCTGGGATTTTGCTTTTTAAAACCAGTCACAGTCTCCTAAAAGTTGTATCCCTGGAAAGAAGCAATGGATCACAATGTCTGATAACTAACCCCTGAGTTATCTAACATTCTGAGCACCTCTGTTGTGCTGGATGTTTCACAGACTTGAGCATGTTCTCCCCTAGACTGACCAATGACCAAATCAGTCAATAAATCTTCCCAGTTAAAAGAACACGTTGGCAATTCTCCCTAGAAATAGAAGACTCACATTTCTTGATATCTTGGGTTTGAGTCTCAGCAAGTGTTTACTAAGCACTAATTATTGCATCCACCAAAAAGAATAAGGACCAAACATGCCTGTCTCGAAGGAACCCTGTCTTAAAGGAACCCTTTAGTTTCTAGAATAGGGGAGCTAGGCAGAAGGTCAGAGAGTCACAGGAAGTGAGAACCAAGCAGAAGACACAAGAAGTAAGATCTCCAGCTTCTATGTGAGGTTCAGAGAAAATGGTTTTTAGACAGGAATCTGTCAGATGACAGAGCAAGTATGGCTTATAGAGGAGTCTCTATCAGGGATCAGTGACCCCTCTACCCACATTTTCTCAAAGCTTGATTAAATAACAGGGTGAGAAGGCAATAAGGACTTCATTGAAAAGACCTGTGGGCCATTCAGAGCAAAGTGGGTTTTCCCTATGTGCTGAAGAGGTACAGTGGCAGCACAGGGCATGAGGACTCTAGTTAATAGAATCTGTTGTTTCTGAAGTTTAATCTGATGTCCAGGTGAAGAGTTCTCCCTAAAATGTGTGAGCTTTCTAACCCAGAACCAGCCCATGCCCTGTGCCCTGTGTCCAGGGCCCTGCCCCATGCCCTCTGCCCTGTGACCCACCCCTGCTGGTGGAACCTCTAGCTGCTTCCCTGTCACAGAGACAGAGCTGAAGCTTTTCTGTTTCTTCCTTCCTTGTGACCATTAAGCAGATGTGAGCAGATGTGAGTTCCACATTAGAGGGATCATCTCAGGGCTAAGATCAGAGTTAAGTCTCAGTGTAAATGTTCATTTCACTTACAAATGTTGAAGTATATACTTTGAATTTTATTTATTTCCCAGATAAAGTAACTTTTAGAGCCATGCTTTTCTTCTCTATAAGGAGCTCATAGCTGACATTATCCCTGTGATCAAAATCCCCACAGGTCTCCCACTGTTCTCTGCTTTGTTCTGACCCACAGTGAGTTTTTCAAAGTGTTCCAACTATAAAAATTTTCACACAAGACCTCATATTCTTTGGGGTTTGCAATGAGGAAACATGTGTGTCTTGATACACACACACATACACACACACACACACACACACACGTGTGTGTGTGTGTGTATTTATATGCATATATATTAATTTTTAATTTATAATAAATTTTTGATTTATTAATTTTTAATAATATATATGTGTTTAAAACCCTTTGAAAAGGCTGATAGTGGTAGTAGAGTTCCGCGTGCTATGGAAGGGGGGTAGTGTTTGTCATTACTTTCTCCATTATTAAAATGTCTATTCAGAGCTGCAGCTCTCCTTTCTTGCCAGGAGGACTGACAAGGCCAAGCCACCCTTACCCAAATTCCAGCGATCTCAGTCTTCTCCTACTGAGTGCTTCTCTCTAAGGCCAGGCTGCATGTGCTGAGTTATCTCTGACAGCTCAGATGAATACCATGTGGTCCTGATGCTAGACTGCAACTTTACAGATTTCTTTTTCGTATTTTTTTTTCTTCTATATTCCAGTTCTGGCTTTTCGCGCATTTTGGTAATATGTTTGAATAGGTCACTTTGTGGCCTGCCAATGTTTTCCTCAGCATGGTGTCTTCTTTAGTTTCTGGAGCAAGAAAGTTGTCTATCCTCTTATCCCTCACCCCCATCTTATGTTAAATGCTGCAATCAAGACAACCATGAGACATTCCTAATTCAAAGAAATTTTCAATCAACTTTTGTGGAGTCTAGCTATACTTCCTAGTGTATTTACTTCAAGTGGGTCATTTTAAGGAGTTAAAAAAAGAAAAACAAAACAAAAAATGTGTAGCTTCCAGTTTATTATACAAGAAATTGTTACCAGGCAAAGGTGGCAGCACACCTTTAATCCTAGAACTCAGAAGACAAACACATCTCTGAGTTCAAGGCCACCCTTGACAGTGGAAGTTCTAGACATCCAGGACTATACAGAAAAACCCTGTCTTAACCAGGAGGAGGAGGAAAAGGAGGATAGGGAGGAGGAGGAGG
>NW_021604633.1:14546150-14577758 GCF_004785775.1 Grammomys surdaster | reverse complement strand
GAGGGAGGGAGGGAGGGAGGGAGGGAGGGAGGGAGGCAGGGAGGCAGGGAGGCAGGGAGGCAGGGAGGGAATTGTTGTACATTTAAAGTTGTCTACTTTCTCTAGTTAGTTCCCTTAGTGAAAATAGCAGGAATATTTGGGGTCTGTTACCAAATATTAATTAACTGATTTGTTAATAACCACCACCACCACCACTCCCTTTGCTGAGAGTTATTCTAAAGCCTTTGTGTGATGTTTTAAAAGGCTAAGGAGATGACTAGAGACCTGCATGAGACCCAGGGAGTTAGATAGCTGGGAGTAAGTATAACCTGGATCAAAGGTGCAGGGGGAAGCAAAGGAATTGATGTACCCATCAGAAACAAAAGGTAGCAAAATAAAATATGTATCTGGAGAGGTGAAATAAAATGTCCTGCCTGTAATCATGCTAAGGGTAATTCTTCATGCAGGAAGATGGACTTCTCCAGCATCTCCTCCTCGGTAAATTTGCCTGCTCTGAATCAATGGGTCCTAAGAACCGAGGACACTTCACTGGATAGCTAGCAGTAACGTAGGCACTGAAACGATGGGCAAAGGCTGAAACTGCTCTCGGGGTCACTCTGAGCCTTACATCTGGATTGTCTGTAATGGAAGATTTGTTATTAGAGCAGTGGGGTGGCAAATGTTGGGCACAATGTCCCAGTCAAGAATGTACCCTACAGCTCTCCTGCATGGGTTTGGCAGACATCTACACTGGTGCCTGTTAGTGTAGTGCCTCCTGTTCTTCAGTGATGTCTGCTGATCCTGAGCCCAAGGTTACCTGAGTGTCCACTCCCATTATGTCAGCATATTTTCATAAAACGTGTCATCTATCCCATCCACCAGCCCTCATCCATATTGTCTCATCCTTGTATCTATTCCTTTCCTGTTTCTCTCGTAAAACTCCTATGTTCCTATGGCTTGGTTTAGATTTCACCTTCACCTTTTCTAGAAAGTGTTCTTCCTCACTTCTTGTCTCACCCTAAAAGGAACCATTCTCTTCCTTCCTTCATCACTTTCTGAGTTCACTTCCCATGTTAGAGTTCGGACTGTAATAGTCTTTGCCCTTTACATTGTCCTCAGATGCATTGTAGGTGATATGTGTTCCTCTTGACTTGGTACCCAGCCCTGGGATAGGATTAGACACCTATCTGCTGTATGCTCGGGGCTGAAGCTAAAGCCCAGTTGCTCACCATCTTCTCCTGTCTTTTGTGTGTTCTGTGCTGTGCATGGTGACAAGGATGTGTGTGATGTATGTACTTGTTAGTGTGGGTGTGAGTGTGCACATGTGTGTACAGATACATGTGCTTCTGGATGCAAGTACACATAAGAGACCAGAGGGCAATACTGGAGTCTTTCTCAGTCATTCTGCCCCTTTATTTTTTTGAGATAGGATCTCTCACAGAACCTGAAGTTCATCCGTTTATCTAGGCTGGCCAGCGAATGAGATTCAGAGTTCTCCTGTCTCCAGCCAAATCCTCTATAGGTTGACAGTGCTGGCTGGCATTATACGACCATGTGCCATTGTATGTGTGTGCCCAGGAATCTAACTCAGATGCTTATGCTTTTGTGGCAGGCAGTTTACTGACTGAGCATCTCCCAAGTCCCAAAGATACTATCCTTAAAGACCTTCCTCCAGCCCTCGGTGCCACACCCTTGCAAAGGGAGAGTTTAAGAAGCACTGGCCTGAGCTCTTGGGCTTGACTGCCTTTAGGACATGAGCCGTTTAGCAGCAGCTGTGGAGGTCACGGGAGTTTGTTCAGTGGCATTGTCAGGGCAGGTACCAGCCTACTACCCTTGCCTTCCTCAGTGGCAGAGCTGAGTCAACAGGGGCATCAGTGTAGCAGCAGACATTGTGTCACTTCTGAAATTGACAGCTGATGACTATATTGTGACATTGTCTTACATGTAGTATTCTGAGGCGTTATCTCTAAATATTAAACCACAGTTTCCACTTGTTATATATGAAAAACCAATGTTTTTTTTAACAGTGGTATTGCCTTTGTAAAACTCTCTCAGAGTTCTTACATTAAACTGTTAATATAATTCCTACTGCTTATGTGACTGTGTCTTTCTGTCTTTCCAGTTGGACGAATTGCTCTTTTGCCTTAATTATTTAGGCAATTTTAACTTCCAGAGCACAAGGGTTTTTGTTGTTCAGAATCACTGCTGCTAGTTTAAACTACTTAATCTCTCTGGTTCACAGGTAGGTGGCCCCTGCTGTTTCTTATACAGTAGAAGGGATGAGGCAGCTAAGTCACCACCCCTTTCACAAGGGCAACTTCTCATGACCTAAATGCCTCCCGGTGGCACTCAACCTCCTGAAAGCATCATGCTGGTGATTGAGCGGCAAAGTGTACATTCTAGAAGAACACGAGGATTCAGGCCACAGTCATGGCCACATCCCCATTTTCATAAATGAGCTAGCCTACACTGGCAATAGTATGGGCCTAGTCTTCTCTGAAAATAAAGTACATTGTCAAACTTGGTTTGATTTGGAGGCAGAGTTGTCTTATAAAGCACAGACTGGTCTCTTCAGTGACAGTAGACTGTGAGCTAGAGACGGCTCAGCGCTGCTGCCCACAGCGCCCCGTGATCTATTCTGTCCCATCTGCCAACCTCAGGAGGAGTTAGTCTGAAGTGATCTAACATAGATTTAAGTATGGGAGTTAATAGACAAGCGCTCTGGGCCTACCAAGCTGGGTTACAGGCTTCTAGAGAGAAGCACACTCACAGCCTTCACAATACAGCATCTCAAAGAGTTGCTAAGAGACTACCTGCCCTCGGCTCCTGTCACAGACACCTTATTTTTCCTCTTTTTTGCAAAATGAGGTTGCAGGATGACTCCTTACTTGTCTTGGATTGGATTACAGTTTGAAAAGGTACAGCCAGCCATGGCTGACAAGCCTGCAGAGGGTAAGATATGTCTCTTACTGTAAAGAGAATTCCCAGTCTTGCTTGTGAAATTACAGTCGGGAAAGGAGAAAAGCTACACTTGTCACACATATGGGCCTTTAGCAGGAGTCACTGCTACTTGACCGACTTATTTGAAATTTTTCTCTGTCGGAAGAATAATGGCAATATTCACAGCAAATGTTAATTGCACTGAAAATCTCAACCCCATTTTTTATATGATCTGTATTCAAATGGTAGATCACTGTTCACTTATATTTTCTATATGACATGTATATTTTCTCACTTGGATATAGCTATACCTAATTCTGGGTTCTAGTGTTATGATAAAATATGAGTATCATTTACACGTTAAACATTCGTGTTTTTATTGCACGTGTTAAAACGTTAATAGATTACATTGTGACGTATCTATACATGTCTGTATTGTATTTTAATAATCTGTACACTTCTGTCCCTTGTCCTTCCCCTTTCCCTCAGTACTTGGTTCCCTTCATCTTCCCCATAGTCACTCTGGTATTTGTGAAGCATTTATTTGTTGTTTCCATGGATATAAGAAAGTACCTGATGCTCTGTCTTTCTGTATCTAGCTTATTTTATATAACGTGATGACCTATGTCTACATGTTTTTCCGGAAATGACAAGATCCCACGTTTTCTTTACCCAGTCTGTTGGTGTGCACCTGGGCTGACTACTTTTCCTGATGCCTGCACATACTATGATTTAATCAGTGCGCGGATGAAGTCTTGCTCATGTGGACTGATGCAGTTTCTTTGTGGTGTATGCTGAGGAGTAGTAGGCTGCATGTCCACTAGTAAAGTGAATACCCAGTGACAGTGTTGGGCTTCCTCTTTCCTCACATCTTTGCTAACATTTGTTTAGATTGCCATTATGACTGGAATGAAGTGGTGTTTCAGTAATTTTGTTTGGAGTTCCCTGCCAAATAAGGATAATGATCATCTTTTTCGGTGTTTATTGGTTTGCACTGTTTCTGAGAATTGCCTTTGATGATCATTTATGCTTCTGTTGATTGATGGTCTCATCAGGTACAGCAGTGAAAAACCTAAGCAGAAACCTGGCATCAGAGATGTAGGGCCATTGCTGTGAGACTTCACCATGTGATTCAGAAGCAGCCTAAGACATCCTGGATCTATAAGCAGATATTAGTAGATGATTCCAGCAGGAACAAGGAGGACTAGAGTACCAATAGAATGTTCTCTTATGGTTTCAGATGCTAATGAGGGCTTTATCAGGAGCAGAAGCCATGAGGGTTATTTTCTGCCAGAGCACCATTAATCCCACCAGGCAAGAACAGGACCCACTGCCACAATTTTTGAGCCAAATTTGAAACATGCTTTATTAAGTACTGGCCAGGATCGTGGATACTGGCCAGGTCCATACCTGAAATTCCCAGAGTATCGAGCCTAATTATATTACTCAGGAGCTTATAAAGGCAAAATCCATAAGGAAGGCTATATACTTCCCACCCTCCTCCAGTCAGGGGAAAGCATACATCCTGTTGTACTTTCTGCCTACATCCCTCCTGCCTGTATGTGATCAAGCACATCCTGTGCACTTGGGGCAACCGAGCTTCTTTACAGAAGCTAAAATGTGTGGCTTGTTATCTTACATGAACAACAGCCCCCAGCACTCCAGGAAGTGAACTGTCCTTGGGCAAGTAGAGCTGACAGATTAGGTGCATTTTTGTTTATAAATCTCTTAAACACAGCAATTTAAACTTAAAACATTAGCATCACAGCGCTCGTCTGCATTTTGTCCCTATCATGACACTTTGGGAAGAATAAAGTTAGAGGTAACAAGTGGAAGAAATGTGAAGGCAGCTAGCATTCTGGCTGTAGCGTGGTTTTTGCTAGCTTTTCTTTATTCATGTATACAGCGAAAATTGTGAACAAAAAAAAAACAGAACAAATGAAAAATATATAGTTTGGTCAGAAAACCTTATATAAATTTAAACTTAAGGATGAAATATTTTCTGAAGATACTGCCATTGAAAGGAAGCAAAGTACTTTGTATCGTAAGATATAAAACAATTTCTTGAGGACATCTCAGGTATTATTAGTGTGACACACCTATCACACTCATCAAGTGCTTTTGTTATTAATGACTAATTTTTTTGCTATATTAGATTTTGTCTTTTTCTGTACAGTACTCAGAAGAATTGAAACCAAGACAGAAAGCTCTATCCCTAACCCTCCCACTCCTTTTCTTTTACACTCTGGCTTTTTTTTTCTTTGTGTGTGTGTGTGTATGTGCTTCATTGATTTTGTATATGCCATTATATTTTATGACATAATAAGAAAAATAATTTTAGGACAATTTTTTTATTCCATTGTTTTCCTGCAGTGCTGTTTTATTGATATTTACTTGTGTCTTTGTTGTGTCTGAAATTTTTTTGGAGTTTATGCTAATATAAATAAGGAGCCTGTTTTAATTCTTACATATCTGACACATTTTTCTTATCATTAACTACTGATTAATACTCTTTTTTTTCTTGCTAGCAAAAGACTACTTTTGTCTTCTTATCACATAAAAATGTTCAGTATACCACAAATTTTCTTTCATGTATTGTGGAATCATCTTCCACACATGAAGGAAGCTGTGTGCAGAGATTTCTGAGAACTTATGAGAAAATTCTAAGTAAACTTGTAACTTCTATTTCTCCACAACATGGATTTGTTCTTGGAATGTGCTTTCATGTCCCTCCCAAGTGTAGTAAGTAAGAGTGGGTTTGCTTCAGATTATACATTGCTGCTTACTTCTGTTATTCAAGAAAGGTTTCCAAACCTAAGTTGCCCTTGTGATTAGACACAGCCTAAACGCATATGATCGTGCCTAACCTTCAGAATATCCTCAGAACACAAATTGTCTGATGCTCTGAAGAAAGTTTCCTATTGATGAGACTTAAGCCCGTTTCATTTTTAGGCCTGCTTTCCTGAGTTCACACCACCAAACACAGAATAATACATGCCCCCCCCAAAAAAACCCCACAAATTCTATTATTCTGTTCATACCAGATGTTCTGAATTGAAATTTCTATAGTGACAGAAACATTAGTGGTTTCTCAAGACCAGGGCATAGAGAATGTTAGGGTTGATTATGAAGTATTGTTAGGGTAGAAAATGTTAGGCTTCAATATGAGTGGTAACACTGTATCTCTTTTTTTTTTAGCTTATAATGTCAGGGAGGGAAATTTGTTGAGCTAATGCATGTGGACTGGATGTGAGCATGCTCACAAAGTTATACAGCCGTCACCGTGATCAGTAAACATTTTCAGCCCTCACAAAGAAACCCTTTACCCTTTAGTTATGCCCCGTGTAGTCAGCTTCGCTGCTGCTATGACAGAATACCTGACAGGAAGAAGAAGGGTTTGTTTGAAGTCCTGCATCCCAAGGCTTCACTTTGTGATTGTTTTCTCCAGTGCATAGGGGTAGAATACCCGCAATAGAAGTGTGTGGTAAAGGATGTTGTTTGCCCCATAACTGAGAGGAAACAGAAAAAGAAGGAGCCAGGTCGTTCAAGTGGCACTTTCCCAGCAACTTGCTTACTCCTTACTCCTTCCAGAGTTTACACCATCTTCAAAAACAGCAGCTCCCACTGAGGCCCAGGCATACAACACATGAGGCTGGAGAACAGTTAATATTCAACCCTAGCGTTCTCTATGCCCTCAAAACTGCTAGTCTTGAGAAACCACTATCTTTCTGTCACTATAGATGTTTCAATTCTGAACATCTGGTATGACTAGAGTCATAATTTGTGGCCTATTGTTTGTTTTTGTTTCTTTTTTTTTAAGAATTATTTTATTTATGTATACAAGTACACTGTAGCTGTCTTCAGACACACCAGAAGAGGGCATCAGATCCCATTACAGATGGTTGTGAGCCACCATGTGGGTGCTGGGAATTGAACTCAGGACCTCTGAAAGAGCACCCAGTGCTCTTAACCACTGAGCCATCTCTCCAGCCCCTTGTTTTTGTCCCTTAAGACAGGGTTTCTCTGTGTAACAGCTCTGGCTGTCTTTGACTAGACTTTGTAGACTAGCCTGGCCTCAAACTCACAAAAAATCCACCTGCTTTTATCTGTCTCTCCTGTGGATCACTATCTTATTTTTGCTTTCCAATACCAAATCATTCTTCCTTACAGTGTTGTTTGATGCTCCTGACTGTACTGCTTACTGCTGTTCCATTGGTTCTTTTATCTGTCCTCTGACCTAGACTGTCTACTGAATGTCACACATGTCTAGACTTGGCTTCACAATGTTTTTCACTCATAGATAATGTAATCTGTGGTGCAAAAACAGAAAAGGAAAATTGTCCTAGCAACTTTTATAGACCAAAGTCCAACTGATCAAAGCTGCTATGTCCTTCCATCTGGAGCCTTGGCATGGCCACAGCTCTATGTTGAGAGGAAGAAGATGAAGTAGGGAGAATGTCTAGTTTCTGATCCCTCTCATTTTGGATTTTCTCCAATAAATATATGAACTAATCAATAAAATATTGGTTTTAATATTCAAAATGGACTCCTCTTGTACTCCACTGGCAGAAGTGACTCTACTGTGTTTAAATGGCTCTATTAATAATAGTGTGTGAAATTGGCTCAAGTTTGAGACATGGAAGTAACTTCTCAAGGCCCTCTATGCTTTTTGGATTTATATAATATTACTAAAGTAGTGCCTCACTGTTAGAAGTCCGTGGGCGGCTTAGAACAGACCACACCAGACCAAATGGTTTGGGGGGGGCGGTATTCAGGAGATAGGGCAAAGATGGGGGGAAGAAGTACAAGAAGATGGAAGAAGAGAGAGAGGTCAAGGGGTTCTGCCCGTTTTATATGGGTGGTGACATAACCTCTCCCATGTAAAGGTGAGGTAGCTAGGTGGATTCTGGGAATGTATGACGGTTGCCTTGGCAACAATGTGGGGGTCACCTAGATGTGATGTCACTGGGTTCGGAGCCTGATACCAACACTCACTACATGAATTGGTACATTTTGTACAGTGACACATAGACCACATGCAAAGCATCAGTGTTTTCCTTGTCTCATTTGTAAGTATGTGGCTGACTCGAGTCTCGTTGATGTGTCTGATTTCTTACAGCACGTGTGAGGTGCAAAGGATAGCTGGATGCAATTAAGAAATGCTAGTCGCCAAAGTCTGAACAAAGTGCCTTTGTCCCCATAAAGCCCCGATGTCTTTAGGGGTCTCCTTTTAAGAGTGGGCAGACACAGTAAGCTAGAACAGTAATGTTCCTTTGTCTCATGCACGGATACAGACTGTGGTTTTCTTGAGCCACTGGGAAAGAAAGAAAAAAATTTATATCCTGGAAGAAAGGAATGTTATAAATTTTAGCAGGTTTCTGAAATCCATCAGGATCAGTCAGCAAACAGAATCAAAAGTCCTGCAATGTTCACCTTTGACCCCAGCTGAAGCATCTGGTAGCACCTGCTTCCGTTTCCTCACTTGAATAAGAATTCTGAAGGACACTCCACAAATAAGAGTTGCTAGATCCCAGTGTTGAACAACATTGACAAAATATGACCAAAAACCTAGCCATGAGACTCAGTAAAAGAAACTAAGGAGACTGTAACTCGGGTTCTATAAAATTCAGTGGGCGAATAACAAAGAAACACATGAGCAGGATGTATCCAAATTGGAGCAGTATCTCAGGACAGGCTACCCACTTGAAGGAGAACTATGAATAAAATATGGTTTCAATCCTTGCAGAAGTTACAAATAAGTACATAAACTGAAAAGTCACAGTGTGGTTTAATAAACGGTGTCCTGCAAGTAGAGTAGCTAAGCCACTATGCCTGTTAAAGAAGGCTCATGGAGAGGGTGAGGATGGACTGTACCAAAGGAAGCTTCCAAGAGTGATTGTTATGGCTGTTTCAAGACTCTCGACCTCAAATTCCAGTTATAAAAAGGTTTGGTTCTCTGTTGTGTCGATAAATATAATTTAAGAATTTTGCTATTACAGTTGTGAAACTTGAAGTAAAAAGCTGAAAATTCCTTCGAGGTTATAGCATTTTTATTTACTAAAACTGCATTATAAGCCTACTTTTAAACCATAAGGAAACACTGGGCATGGTAGCTAACATTTGTTCACTGAGTACTTGGGTAGCTGAGGTAGAGAATTATCTACTTTAAGGATAACCTGGTCTATATAGTCCAGGGCAGCCAGGACTACGTAGCAAGACTATCTTAAAAAAAATAAAAATAAACCTTGAACAAACTATGACACATAGAGTCATTTGCTGCCTAAAGAAAATTGCAAATAGTGCTGACTCCACTGCTTTACAATTTACCTCTCAAGCTGTCTCTTCCCCTGACCCTGACGAGAAGCTAAAAAGCTCACTGTCTGTTTTGAGAAGAATCTTGAGTGTATTTCAGATGATTCTCTGCTACTGATTTGTCCCTTCTTTTCTTTTGGTAATATTTTCTTTATCTATGACTTCAGTTCATCTTCATTCTTGAACAAACTAAGAGCATCCCGATGCCTATCCCTGCTAATACCCAGAGCTGTGCTTCATACTTACCTGAGTCCTTTATCTCCAGCACAATCCAAGCTGAGCCCAGCTGCTGGATAGCTCATCCTTTTCCAGTGGCCTCGGCCTTGAAGGGTCATCATACCTAAGTCCACATAACAACGGGCTTACAGCCTTTATTTTCTGATCCTTTTAAAAGATTTTGATTCTGTTTTCCACATGAATTTCAAAGAGGAAATCTTCTTGTCGCTACACCTTATTATTAAAAGAAGATTTAAATGAACATCAGAAAATGTGCAATATGGCTTTGCTTTAGTTTCTTAAACCGTTAAAGTTCCCCTATTGGTGTTGTTGCCTTCCTTCTTTTGCTGTGCACTGAAGGTTCTTTCCAGTTGGTCCCCATAGCAACACTGAATAATGCTAATGAAACTGCAGCATCTTAAGCTCACCCACGGAGAATCTCTGTGAAAATTGCCATGAAACACAGTTGCACTTCTTTTCTTTCCTTTCTTTAAAAGAGGTTGGCATTTGGAATCTTTGCTGTGATCAAGACTTAACTCCCTAAATTACCTGATTAGAATTGGAATCTCTAATTTAGAGCTGCTTTTGAGAAGAACGGTGCTCCGCAGCTAGGACACTCTCTTCCTCCACATTCACACTCCAGGTTGGTGTGCAGCAGTAGTTCTCAAAATACAGTTCCCCGGCAGCTTCAGCGTTACCTGGGGGCTCCTTAGAAGTGCTAACTCACATGCCACACCCCAAATTAGCAGAAGCAGCAAATGAGGAGCTGCTATCCAGGAAAGGTGTGCTATTTGAGGCTGTTAGTATGTCCTTGCTTATGCTAACATGATTAGGAATAATTTCACTAAAATAAAAGTACATTATTCAAATGTATTTAAATTATGAAGACTGCCTGGGTACCATTTTGTGTAAGGTAAAATATAGTGTTGTAAAATGCATAATTGATTTTAGCTCCTGAAGGGTTTCCCAGCCCTGACTTGTCATTAACAAGCATAAGAAAAAGCCAAGTTATTGCCACTACATTTAGTCTTTGTTAATAGTAATGACTCAAAAGTATAAAGGCCTACATGTATTTGGGCTTCCCAACCCCCCCCCCCAGCATTTTTTAAGGGAGGAAGCTAATCTTTCAAATTGTGTTTTGTCTGATTGTGATTAATAACTCGGCTTTTTTATCCTTAAACACATCAGAGGCATACAGTGAAAACAGGGATTTTACTTATTTATTTACTTATTTTTATTTATTTATTTTTGCTACCTTGGACTTAATAGAGCAAAACTAAGAAGCACATATAATAGCGAAGTTAAAAAGAGGATAAGTTAACCTTTTCTCGAGCATTTGAACAGCCAGATAGGCCTCAGAACAAGATGCAAGCAGAAATCTTAGCTGGAGCCAGTCTGTTAATCAGGCTCTCCTCAGTGCCACAAAGGATGGTACCTGAGACAGACAGTTTAGGAGGAAACTATTTGTTTTGGCTCAGGATTTCAGAGCCTTCCATTCATGGCTGGCTGGTTTCTTTGCTCAGGCCCAAGGCAAGGCACAAGCATGATGGAGAAAGAGCATGCTACATAAACTGTTAACCTCGAGCAAGTCCTGAGGCACCAGAGCCAAGCCCCACCCCATCATAGGCTGACCACTTCCACCACCCCAACAGTCTCCAGTTCCACGACTTTCCAAAAATCAATTTTGAATCTGCAGATGGATTAAACAGATCTCTCGTAGTGTAATGGCCTATGGGATCCTCTGCACAGACATCGGGAAGTATGCTTCAGTAGTCTTCTTTCTGTGCGTCATGGTCCGTAAAGTATTTAAGAGGATTGGTCCTCCCCACAAGTGAACCATCTGTATGCCAAGATATTAGAACAAGGTCTAAGGAATTTGCATTGTTGGTGGCCTGTCTTGACCTGAACACCAGGCTGCCAGTAGACAAAGCCATGATAAGCTTCAGCTGGGTACAGGGGAGCAAGCAGCACACACCTGGAATCCCTGGAACTTGATCGCAAGTGGAAGGGTCATGAGGTCAAGGCTGTGAAGAACTACATAAAGAGCTAAGATATCATGGGGCAACTAGTCCAGGGAAACAGGAGCAGCTACTGTTGACCTCACACTTTTCTCCTAAATATTTTATATACAAAAATAACAAGTGTTCTTGCTAGTAAACATGGAAAGAAGACTCTCCTTCTAATCCTCAGGAAGACCATGTTAGCCTTGTGAGAACATTTCAAAGGAAGTTATGTAAGGATTAAGGCAGGGAAATAGATTAGAGTGTTTCTGTTTGAATAATTACATTCTATAATTATTAGATTGAATTATTTACCCAGATACGAAATTTGTTAGTTTTCTCTTTCCTTCCTTTTTACATTTCTACACCTATCCAAAACTTAGAGTCGTAGGATTGGGAGTGTAGAAAGAATTAAGGGATACAAGACAATTCTGAGTTTGTTCAGAGAACTAATGGGTTATAGCATTCTTTAATTTATCTGGCACCATCTCAGAAAACAGCGCCACATACTGTGCTAGGTGCTTACCAGCTCTCTGAAGAGTTTGATGTTGAATACTTTTCAAGAGATTACATGCTTTACCCACCCTAAACAACATGCATTAATAACCATGGTGATAACTCATTTTCACTTACTGACTCCATATCAGATACTCCTAAATTGTTGTTCTTTTTTTGGTTTTTGTTCTCATGGTAATTTTCACTTCTTGCCTGGTAACCCATTCATTAATCAAGTAAATATTTCCCGTGCCTTTCCTATGTGCTGGGTGCTAGAACCAGAAGAGTAATTAAACCTAAAGAGCCAGATCTGCTGTTCACATGGAACGTAAAGAACCATGGGGGAAGGGGGCTCCAGCATTTAGTGTCTCTAAAGAGAGAGAAAAAGAGGCATGAAGTCAATGTAATGGAACCAGGGCAATTCAGGGCCTGTAAGGATTCCCCAGGCAAAAGCCATGAGGGATGAAGGGTGTAAAGCAAGAGGGCACCTGACAACAGACACTTTCAGGCTACTTTCGTCTTGAGGTTGGGATAACAGAGAGTGCTCAGGATAGTAGTACTAAACAGAACCAGCCATCTAAATCTGGACGGGGTCATCAGCAAGTACTAATGTACTGCCCCCGTCATTCACATTTATAATCCTTCTTAAAGGCGGTAGGGTCTAGGTATGAGAGTCTCCTTCAATATTGGTGTGCTCACCTCATGTGTACAAGACCCTGGGGTGCAATCTTACTGAAGGTTCAAAGGCTGTACATCATAAGTACTGTACATAGTCAGGTGGATTTGGCTAATTGCTGCCAGTTTATAGGCCATGGAAAAACCTGGCCCCTTAACGTATTAAGTATGTGAGCTTACAGCACCTGATTCCAATACATAAAAGACTCAGTGTGTTTACTTCTGGATTAGATGACCAGCCATGTGTAATGAAAATTAAAAGTGAGTCTCAATTTTATTTGAATCATAGGTGAATACTTTTTTCATGCACAGGGTATTTATACTGTGCAGCACCAGGCAGTATATGAAATACATTTTTACTTTTTAAAGTATGTATTATTTATTTAAAACTCAAATTTAATTGGGCATATTGTACTTAGTATGATCCTCATAGTTAACCCTAGTCCTGTGCAATTATTTTTTTATTCATTTACATTTTGTTGAGTGATTGCTATATGTCAGGTGTAAAAACCTTCAAATAAGAAGTGGTTTTGTTTATCCGCTTTGTTTTCTATAAGACAGGGACTCAACTGTGTAGTGTAGCCTTGACTGTCCTAGAATACACTTTGTAACCCAAGCTGGCCTCAAACTTGTGACAATTCTCCTGTCTTGACCTCTCAGGTGCTGAGATTATGGGCAAGATCCATTCTGGTGCTTTGAATGAGAATCACCCCTATGAGCGTGTATGTTTTCATACATGGTACCCAGTTAATGGAACTGTTTAGGAAGGATGCCAAGGTGTCCTTGCTGGAGGAGGGGGTATAGATCCAAGGGATCAAGCCCAGGTCATCAGGCTTGATGGCAAATGCCTTCAGCTATTGAGCCATCTCAATGGCTCCCAAGTAAACATTTTAATTTATCCCTGCATTACCGACTTGCCTGTGTGGCTGTTAAATCCATCTTTACGTTTATTTATGTATTTACTATGAGGGGGAGAACGTGCATGCTAAGGTCAGAGGGCATGACATGCAGGAGTCAAGACATTCCAGGTCTCAGGCTCCACATAAGTGCCTTATTGTCTCAGTCTTAAAAACATATACTTGTCATGGTTATGTTGTTTTAAGCAGGGTTTACAGAATATAATTAAGGCCAAAGTAAGAAGTACACATAGTATGGGCATAGGATACTTTGCACAGATTATATTGACAAGATGTCTAAAATCATTTATTTACTTTCACTAAACAGTTAATTAACTCTGACAACTCAGATACTTAGAATGTAGACATCAATGCTTTCTCGGGCTTATTCGTTGTGAAGCACTGAAAATCTGTCCTGCTCTTTATGAGATGCAATTTTTAAATCTTTGGCTATTTCATACATACAAAATGTAAGTCTATTCATGGCCTGTGTTACCACTCTTCTCTCTGAATGCCTTCTTCCCAGCTAGTCCCTCCTCTAGTGACATCACCATTGAAAAAACAGTCACACCCTGCCCAGCAGCAAAAGTCAGTAACTACCCACGGAAAAGGTCCCTTTCTTCCAAAATCTAAATCTAAGTGGTTTGTCTTGAATGTGGCTCTTCCCGAAACCCAAATCGTTTTTGACATTTTGTTTGTCTTTTGCTGTTGTTTTGTATTGTTTGAATTTCTCTAATTCTTCACTTCTGAATGGTACTCATTGTATTAATAAGGTAATAAAAAACAAACAAACAGGATTTTTGCTAATGAACTGACTGATTGATTGTGATTGATTGATTATTGATTTAATTAGAAAGATATTCAACATGCCAGCAGGTGTTCTGGTTTTGTTTCACTGTCCCCAGATAAAATACAATGAATTTTTATATTTTGGCAAAAAATAAATCTAAGATTTTTAATCCATTATGTATTGTAAAGGACTAATTAGTGGAGCCCTTGCTTTTATTATATTCCCTACGTAAGAAGTTTCTTCTTTGAAATACTCCCTTACTAATTGATGGAAGAGTAAAGTCTTGGAATAGAGGACCCAAGCTGGGAATGGCTTGACCCACAGACCACAGAAAGCCACAAATACATCCTAATGGTTTTCCAGTGCTTTTATAAGGAGTACACTTTCTAAACTTATTAACCGCTAACAAAGTTACTCCAAGAACTGTTAATTCCAAAGAAACTACCTAATGACTTTGCTTTTATAATTGCTTGCTTTCATGGTTTTGCTTGCAGTAACCAAAAGGTCTTTTATTTACTGAGAGGGAGAAAGAGAAACAGGGGAAAGGCAAACTTTTAGAAGAGAATCTTAATGTCCCAGGCTTTGTTGGAGGCACTGGGAAAGTTACAAGCTTGCTGATGCACACACAACAGTATCTGCATACAAACTGAGCTGTCTTCCTTCTGAACAAGCAGCCTCCAGTGTGCCCATTCCTGAAAAGGAATCAAAAGCCTCTGCGGTATCTCAGGCATCAATGTAAGAGTAAAGTAATATCTGAACGTCAAGTGCCTGAAAAAGGAGCTATGTCTCCCAAGAGTTCTGAAACTATTTATGTAACAATAGACATCATTCTCTGAAAACCTCTAACAATTGTTTCATTTCATAGTACGATCTGATAGAGTTTCTGTATTCCATTCAAACTGTCTGGTATTCTAATATTGGATTATTTCTGATTTTGTTCTACCATCAATGTGTATTCATGAGTAAAACCCTCACTCTTGCTGTCTTAAAAAAATATTTTCTAGTCAAGGGTCAATCTAAGTTGAACTTTCAAATTACACTTCAAAGTATAAGGATCTTGTCTGTTTCCTCAGAGGAGGAGGAAGCAGTCAGAGCGTGCAGGGAAGGTGGGCACACCTCACTGGGGACAGAGGCGGCACACACCTCCAAGGGCCTGAAGGGAAGGGCTGCAAAGACTCTGATAGCATTTCTCAATCTGGGTTCAGGTTTTGCAAGTTTGAAATGTCTGAGTGTTTTTATCTTAACATTTATTTCTCGATTTATAGAATTGATGATATAATTCAAAACCAGTTACAGAGGTAGGCGTGAGGAAGACAGATTGGATTTGGTAGTAACAGGTCTCCTTGACTTTATTTAGTGTTTAGATGCCACCCAGTGCCTCCTGCGTGGGCAGATCTGCATAACCATGGAAGTGCAGCCTTGGATAACTCCTTAGAGATGCTAAAGATCATTCTGACCCCTCCCTGGTCTTCTTTGTGATGATTGGGCTTGTGGCTATCATCAGCTTCCACAAGGTGCTTGGGTGAAACTTCCATGAAGTTTCAATGTTGGTGCTTTTTTTTTGGAAATTAGTAATAATGTATTCAGGGGCCAACTGTGCTTCCTTTGACCTTTTGCAAACTTCTTTCACCTAAAAGGAAGTTTGGGGGGTGGGGTTGTATGTAAAAAAAACATCAAAATGAAAAATAAATGTGCTGTAGTCCATAAAGAGCTTACAAATGGCATTCCATATGTCCAACTATGCCTGCTTCATTTTGGAGCAGAGAGTGATTAAAAGCCACATTAAGCTTTTTATATGCTCTGGACATTGGAATTCAGGTCTGTATATACCCACATGCAGCCTTTCTATATAGTGAGTATAGCTACATCTGCTTTGTTCTCGATGGTGATGGCTGCTGTCGATGATGATGGGGGATCGGTTTTTGTTTTTGTTTTTGTTTTTTTGAGAGTTAACCTTTAACCTGATGATAGTCTTTCATCTTGTATGACAAATGTCATGTATACCATTTCACCCGAAATCCTTTAGTTCTTTAACCTTCATGGGACCCTTCAAAATTGTGGTTGTTTTTTGTGAGTTTATACATAATTTTGTCTCCATTATAAGACATGCAAGTTCATTTGTTTAATCCTCTTGAACACCAACACCTGCTCTTCAAGCTGTTTGCTTCCATATGATCTTTAATAATAGAAAACTTTTGAAAGCGAGGTGACCTGAATGACCATTTATTCCAAATAAAGTCATTATTTACTTGTTCAGTGTCATCCTTTGGCTGATAGGAAAGCAGCAACAGCTTATGGTTCTGTTAACTTTTAAAACACTTGGAGCATCATCTTTGACTGAACTTTCCTCTTCTACTCAGTGTGTTTAGCATATGACTACCAAGGATGTGCTCCTCTTCTTTAAAAACCGGTGTTCTGTAACCCATTGCATCTCTTCAGCAAGTCTACACTATGCTCAGCCTGCTGCCCTGAAGGGCGCACCTCCCTCCTGCAATCTGCCCTCTGCGTTTGCAACCTCAGTTGAGTTCAATTCTTCATATTATGTCTACCAAATTGCTGAGACACTTTCATGTGTAATGTAAGAAGAGAGGATTGTTGAGCCATGTGTTTAGCTTGCTTGCCCAGATTTAGGACACAAAATTACCAGGCTACTGACCAGAAATGTTCAGCTTTATATTAAAACTCAGAACAAAAGCCAAAGAGGGGGCACTGTAGGAATTTTCATCATTTAAAAAAAAAAAAAAAAAGTCAGACCTTCAGTTCTCATGGAAAATAATGTGTTTACTTTCAGTTCAGCGGAATAATTTTCTACTGCCTTAATTTGTCTCTTTTTATTTCTTTCCTTTTTTTTTAATATATGAAAAGAACTACTGTAGTTCTGGGGGGGATGGACTGGTCAGGGAAAAAAAAACCACTTTCCCCAAATCACAAGGTTCTGAGTTCAGATCCCAAGCCCCCACATAAAAGCTGAATGAGACATACACCTGTTTTCCAGGGTTTGGGAAGGGAGAAATGGAAGGATGCCCAGGGATTGCTGGTCTTCTTCATATATGAGATCTGGATTCAGTAGAAGACCCTGTCTCAAAGAGTAAGGTAGAGAGTAACTGAGGAAGTTATTCAGTATTGACTCTGACCCTCACACACACACAAACACACACACACACACATACACACACAGTTACACATGATTTATTCTCTATATCTGTATATTTAAAAGCTAGTAAGTTCATAATATCACTAAAGATAATTTAATGTTAAAATGTGTTCTGTAGGGTTGTATCTGGGGATGTTGTATAAGTAGCATACTATAGATACTTGTTCTTCTGTGTGGGCATGTCTGTGCACATGCCCATGCAAGCTCATACACAAACCAGCGGAGAGCATCAGCTATTATCTGTCACTTTCTAGTGTATGTCCTTAAGACAGGTGGTCTCACTGAAGCTGTGAGCTGTAGCTCACAGGCGTTTGTGATATGTTAGTAGCCACTGAGCAATCCTCCTGTCTCCCCTCCACTCCGTCCAGTGCTGGAGTGACAGTTACAGGAGACCACACTGTTTTTGTGTGTTGGAAAGAAAGTTTTACACAATTTACTCAATAAATGTTGAAAACATGCCTTCCCTGAGTAAAATATCACATTGTGTTCAGGACAGTCTGCTCACTCTCCCTCTCTCTATCTCTCTCACTCCCTCTCCAGAAACACTGAGCAGAGGCTGCTTCCCCTCCCTGGAGTCACTCTCAGCTGTAATAAGGCCTCACCTCAGCATTCATCCCTAGAAGCCACTGGACAAGAGAGATTGTTGACCCTTTTTTTCTGACCCCTTTCATGTAGGAATTAAAAAAAGAAAATCAGGCTAGACATGGTGGCACACACCTTTGATCCCAGCTCTCAGGAGACAGAAGCAAATGGATCTCTGTGAGTTCAAGGCCAGCATGGTCTACAAATCAAACTGAGTCCAGGATAGACACAGCCAGGGCTAGTTACCCTGAGAAACCCAGTCTCAAAAAAAATGGAAAGAAGGAAGGAAGGAAGGAAGGAAGGAAGGAAGGAAGGAAGGAAGGAAGGAAGGAAGGAAGGAAGGAAGGAAATCAGAATCACATTTACTGTTATTATACCTGGCTCCCTATTGTAACCTCATCTCTTAACTGCTAATACCAAAACTTCCAAAAATACCACTCCGTAATTAAAGATAAAGGAGATATACATTAAAATGTTCATATCCTTGGACCTAGAAATTCTACCTCAATGATTAATTCCAAGGGAAGTAACCTTTAAACAGGAAAAAGATCCAATTTGTTTATAATAACCAGAGCTATATAAACCTAAATATCTGACATGGAGAGCTGTTAAATAAATTGTGTTGTTTCATTGTTAAGGTAATATAGTTATTGCAAGTAATTTCTTGGAAAAGTAATCGTATGAGAATTTTTGTGTCACATTAAGTGGAGAAAACAATAAAAAGCCCTTCTTATTTTTAATAAATATGTGTTGAAATGTATATGAAGAAAAATTAATGATATTGGTACCGTTTGCTTCTGAGTGGCAGGACTATACATTTTTTTTCCTTTTGTTTTGTTTAGAACTTTTTCCTTTATTCAGATAATTTTGTAAAAAGCAAGGCAAGCCTGGAAATGTAGCTCATTGGTAAAGTGCTTGCCTAGTATTTGTAAGGCCCTATATTGAATGTGACAGGACAGAGAGCTATAAGGTTAAATCGATCAACCAAGAAGTTCTGAACAAGAGAAACAAACTGTCTTGGGTGCACCTCTGTAGAACAAAAGCGAAGTCAGCATTGAGAGAGTAGAGTGTATGAGATATATATATATTGTGGTATAGTGATGTGGCTCAGAATTCTTTCCCCAGGGCAGACCACAGAAACTGGAATTTCTCTTCTGTAAGGTACATCATTGAAACTCTAATTTTTCAAGCACTGTTTTCTCTTGGAATTGCCCATTAACCTCTCTGGCCTACCCTCAACCAATAGCAGCTTATGAGAGGCTCTGCATACCAGAGGAGTCTTAACCCATAACCTGGGAGGGAGTACTACTTCAGGACCAACCAGAGCACAGACCTTGCTGGATCCCCATGTTGTTAGATCATCCCTTTTTGTCTGGTCACGTTGTGACAGTTGCCCATGGTACCATTGTGCCTAGTAACAAGCTCTCCATTAAAAAACCCAGGACAGGGTTAAGGGGGCTTCTGCCTAAGTGAGCACAAAGGGTGTTTGTAGAGGTTGGCTCAGCTCGAGGCTTGGAAGTTCTGCATCCCCTCACATATGCCAGATATGTCTGCTCTGTATCCTTAATAAGGTTGTAACGTGACAGCAAATGTGTTTCCCTGAGGTCTGTAAGCACATTGTCTAGTGTTTGTTACCAGTGTATGAGAGGAGGGAAGGCTTGGGGATTGAGTCCTCAACCTGTGGGATCTAATACTTGTCTGCAGGTAGATGGTATCAGGGCTGAATTAAATTAGAGGGTTGCCAGCTGGTGACCAGTGCAGAAGTGGAGGAGGAGGAAAAGAAGGAGGAGGAAGAGGAGGAGGGCACACTGTTTAGGGTCTTTGTTTGTTATCTGGACACAAAGAGGGGAAATGTAGAAGGAAGGTGCTACAGGTAGATTTTCCAGTTCTGCACTTTCAGGTACTAACTAAGAGCTGTGAACATGCTTAGCATCTTGGTGTAGAAAGGCAACTCTGCTCTTGTGGTTAGCATGTGCACGTAGTTTCTGTCCAGCCACTGGATGACTGACCCTAATCCAAGGTTATCACAAGGTGTAAAATCTTAAACCAAACACACTTAGGGAGAAGACACAAGAGATGGCTCAGTGGTTAAGAGAGGTTGCTGCTCCTGCAGAGGACCCACATTCAGTTCGAAGTTCTAGCACCAGGACTCACTGTACTCACAAGAGCATATACCTACATGGAGAGACACTTTTTTTTATTTTTTTTATTGGATGTTTTATTTACATTTCATATGTTGTCCCCTTACCCCATCCCCCACCCACCCAGGAACCCCCAATCCCCTCACCCCTCCTCCTTCTTCTCTGTGGATGTAACTCCTGTCTACCCCCCCCACTCCCACCTCCCCACCCTCAAAATTCCCACCCCCTGGGGCATCCAGCCTTCATAAGGTCAAGGTTCTCTTCTTCCACCTAAGCCCAGCAGGGCCCTCCACTCTTACATATTCATCTGAAGCCCTGGATCCCTCCCTAAGTGCTCCCAGGCTGGTGGTTTAGTCCCTGGGAGCTGTGGTTGGTTGGTATTGTTGCTCTCCTCATGGTGCCACAAATCCTTTCAGCTCCTTCAGTCCTCACTCTAACTCCTCCATTGAGAACCCCATTATCAGTTCAATGGCTAGTTGTGAGCATCTGCCTCTGAATATGTCAGACTCTTGAAGACCTCTGAGGAGACATCCATATCAGGCTCTTATCAGCATGCACTATGGAAAGACACTTTTATACACCATTTTAAAATATAATAATAAATGTTTTAAACGAAGGGCTTGGAAGCTGATTATCCACTCTTGTTTGCTGATTTGTGTGAGGAACTGTGAGAGCTTCCAAGTGTTGAAGACATTACCAGTACAGTGAGCTTTGCTTTTTTCTTCTCTCATACATTACATCTAAGTACAGCTTCCCATCCCGTCCTCTCCCCAAAGCCCTCCCCCCCCCATCCACTCCTCCTCTGTTTCCCTTCAGAAAAGAGCAAACTCGGCATAACAAGGTACACTAGGACTAGGCATAAACCCTCCTACCAAGGCAGGATGGGGCAACCCAATGTGAGGGAAAGGGTCCCAAAAGCAAGCAAAAGAGTCAGAGACAGCTCCCATTCCCAGTTAGGAGTCCCACAGCGACGCCAGGTACACAACCACAACAGAACTAACATCCATGCAGGCTCCCTGCACAAGCTCACTTTTGAAAGTAGTCATAAAATGCAGCTCTGAAGAACATTGACACCGTTATTGAAAACTCTTAAGTTTTATTGTATGGTTAAAACAACTGTTTCACCAAAAGCTAGCAGTATTGACAGCACTTTGTTTTTCCCTGGACATGCTAGCTCATGCCTTTAATCATAGCACAGCACCTGGGAGGCAGAGGCAGACAGAACTCTGTGAGCTGAGGCTAGCCTGTTCTACATAGAGAGTTCCAGGACAGCTGGGGCTACATACAAATAGTCCTTGGCTATTTATAATTCTTGATACTCTTACAGTTGTTGTTGCATGTGTCTGTAATTTTAAAGAAATAGTTTTTAAGAAATCTTCTGTATCAAAACGATTTTTCTCTTTTAATAAGTGTAAGAATCATCTCTGCTATTGAGACATTCAGTTCTCATTCTCTTCTGAGTGACAGTTTCATTGCTTGCCCTGGAAGAGTGGAGGCGGAGCCTCTCAAAGCCTTGTATCGGTTTCCTCACCCTGGTTATAACCATTGGTTCAGAGCACATCATAAATAAGAGCTTACTGTAAGATTCAAAGCAAGAGACGTTTCTACTCTGAAACGCTCCTTGACCACTACGCTAGCTTTTACTGTAGTCTTTAAGTATATTACATGTGGTGAGTAGAATTAGTAATTGATTATTTCATGCCACTCAGCTCAGGTTTTGTTTTGTTTTGTTTTTTTAATGGTTCTCTGTACATGATCAATTAGAGTGCTAGGTGTTGGGCTTTGGGTACTATGATGGTATTCTTACTTTTTGTTTGATAGAAGCCAGTGTCTCTTAATATATTCATAAAGGTCTTACCCAGTGATCGTCACAACACTGATAGGTCAGACACAGAGGTGATCAATAAATTTTCATAAGAGGCTAAACAGTAACCCAGAATCATTTGGATCGAGACCTCTAACATTTCTGTTTTCCACAATCACAGAAACTCTAGCCAATTAACCCTATCACAGGTGTAGCTTTTCTTCCTAGAGACTTCAGATAAAGTTCTGGTCCTAGGAATGGAATGCAGGACCTAGTATGTGTCAGGCAAGCACACCACCACTAAGCTACATTCCAGAAAACTTCCTAGCTGATGGTCAGCTAATCATCTAATCTTGGTCAGTGGGTTTTTGGTTTGGGGTTTTTTGGTTTTGTTTCCTTTTTCAATTTTATCAAATATTTTCCTCATATGCTTTGATTTTAATATTTTGCTGAAACTAAATGCATTCTGTTTATCTATTTTTTAAGACTTATTTATTTTATTTATATGAGTATACTGTAACTGTCTTTAGACATACCAGATCCCATTACAGATGGTTGTGACCCACCATGTGGTTGGAATTGAACTCTGGACCTCTGGGAGAGCAGTCGGTGCTCTTAACCACTGAGCCATCTCTCCAGCCCCTTTTTATCTATTTCTTAAACATGTTAAGCTTGGTTGAATCTGTTTCGAGTATGAAGAGACTTGGTTATACAGAAGGGAGAACACAAAACAGAGTCTAGCAGCTACTAACCTTTCGCTGGCTTTTGCTGGCCTGCCATTCCAGCCCTTTTTCCTTTTATTGTCTTACCTATTCCTAAAAGTCTCCTTCATTTTTTTTCCCTATCCAGTTTTTCATCTTAGGGGATCTTTTCCATTAATAGGGAATGAGTGTGCTGAATGAAGACAGGCACCAAACTGAAAGACAGAGGAAAGGCAACATTTTCTATTATTGACACTTCTCCATCCCCAAAGGGGCTCTAAGACCACTGTTCCCTCAGAGTAGCTCACCCAGGAAGACCTTCACTAAGACTTCCTGACAGCACCCTTGAGTGACTGAAGTTGTCAGCAGCAAGAGCTCAGCTTGTCCTCTCTCGCTCTCCTAAGGCCAGCTAAGCACTAAACTCTGACCTAGTCTAAGACCCATGTAAATGAGCACAGAGAATCCCAAATGCTCTTTCTGACGATTCAAAAGCATTTCATGATAATTTGCTATGTTGTATTTAATTCTCCTGTAAATCATATCCATCAAGGAATAGACCTCTCACTGAAGGTATATTATCACAGCCCTTCCCCTGCTGGCCAGATAAACAGGCTCTGTGTGAGAACAGAAACAGAAGGAAAGAAAGCTGAATTTCAAAAAAGAAAGCTCATTTTCAAGGACTTAGGAGGAGAGTTTACGTGTCACATGTCTGCATATGTACTGAGTAGTTGTTGAATGCTTGGGAATTTTGGGTTCTGATTCAAGAGGCGTAGAGGTTATTTATGTTTTACATTGTACATGTGACCTGGAAGTTCTAGAGCGAGCCATCCTGCTTCTTCCCCAGAGTAACCAGGACTGTAGGAATTGGACTCTCAGCCTACTACACTACTTTTGTGTGTGTGTGTGTGTGTGTGTGTGTGTGTGTCCAACATGGAATGATTTGGAAACACTGCAGATTGGGCATTATTTATAACCTAAGGATTGAAAGAAATCTGCTTTCAGACTGATCTTCCTCAATTTCATCTACGTATCCTAAATAAAAGTCTATACATGGTAAATCATAACAAATACCTAAAAATGGTACAGTGAAACATACCAAAACCATAGGTTACTTTTTATCTGCACACAATCTTTCCTTTGCTTGATTATTTTTATTCATCTTCAGTTTTTTAACTCGTATTTTTTACAGATATTTAGTAACTATCTTGTTTTGTGTGGTTTATGTAAATATCTGCCTGAATTTACTGATTGCCACTTCATAAATTCAAATACCAATCCCACCCACTTTTTATAAAGAATGGGCTCTACCTCTGCCTTAGTCTCCTCCTTTAAAAGTTAATCCAGGTCTGGAATCTGGCTAGCTGACCACTCCTAAGAAAGAAGAAGGCATGTCCACCTTCCCAGAACTACTGCCCCTGAGTACACTCCCAGTAAGCTGCCCTAAGTTTCAACTGGTCTAGCTGCCTTTCTGGATAAATATTCCTTTTTCTTCCCTTTTGTCTTTTTCTTCCAATGCCGGCTAGAGCCCTTATGCTTTGGGCTTCACTATTTTCTAAAGCCCACTCCCACATCCTTCCATGTAGCTGCCTGCTGACATATGGCTGACCTCAGTGCCACCTTCACGCTCCTCCTCCAGGCAGCTGTGATAATTACAATCTGTCTGCCTTGGGGTTTTCCATTTAAACTCTAATAAACTGTCCCCAAGCTTCCCCTTGAGTTCATAGCCATCAAACTTTCGTTTGAGATCAGTCTTAAATACTTTTATCAATGAGACAAAGAGCCCAGAAAAGGGATGCCGATTTCCTCAGTATCATATGATAGCTCTACTGGGACACTCCACGATTTCTCTCGACACCTTTTTCCTGCCCTTTAATTCTTTAATTGGCAGAGAAAACGAGCCTGTGTTTGCCTGCTGGGATGGCATGATCCTGTCTAATCTTGATTTTCAGGGGACTGTCTTTCTTTTAAGATTGATTCTCTTCGGTATCTGTGCTCTGTGAGTCAGGGCCTCCAAGACTTCCCACCTCCCAGTGGGTCTGGAGTGAAGCCGCATTATCTTCTTGCAGTCAGTATTCTTATTCTCTCTGTCTGTATCTGGATTTGGGGCGGGGTAAAGCATTGTAGTAAAACTAGTTATGTAGTATGCTTTGTATGTTATGTAGTATGCTTTGGTAGCCAAATACCATTTGTCATGGTATTGCTGAAAAGAACCAGAGTTTCATGGGGAGGGATAGAACCTTAACGGCTTGGCTGCAGCTGATGTAGCAACAGTCAACCGACCAGTCCTTTGCATAGTGGACATTGGTACATGCAGCAAGGACAGTCCTGACACTTTCCTAAGAAGGAACAAAGCTTCCAGAAAATAATTTTTTTATCCATCAGGTGGGGTTTTGATTTTTTCCTTCTCACTCACTAACAGTTGTGCTGTAGTGTTTCAGAATCCTACTTCTAATATATGTAATACCCCAGTTCTTTAAACCATCCTCTCAGAATCAGAGGCTCACTGCAGTCTAGAAGCTGAGTTGTCCTGTCAGAAGTGGCCAATAGATAAATAGATACCTTGTCCATGCCAGTGTGTCCTGTCCTAAAAATGCTCTGTCAGATCCAGGTGTTCAAACTCTGATATGCATATGTATTCTTGAAAAACTTTGCATTCTGGAAAACCACATATTGAAATAACGGACCTCACGAACGAAACAGAATAAATGCCAGATAGCCAAAAATCAGTGGAGCTTCATGGCAGAGTAGCGCTAATAAACAGTGGACAATCAAGCCTTGTTGCATGTACATCAAGGTGAGCCTTTACATCCTTGGATGTTTAGACTCATATTCTCATCCTCAAAACATAGATCTTTGGAGGCATTGCTTTTAATGAAGATCAGTTTTACTAAAATTAAATATCTGGCCCAGAGAGAAGAGATCTCGCTCAGTCAGGTATGCTTTGCTTTGTATACAGGAAAGTGATATCCTTCCCATGTACGGTTTCCTGTTCAGCTTCCATAGGTAGCTTGATGGTAGAAAAAGATAATAGTTCCTGAATTCCACCATGCCTTGAGGAAGGACTCCCAAGAATTTGCCAGATGTTCTCAAAGATCTTTTGTGTATCCAGTGTCTACGAAGCTAACTGACATTAAAGGAGAAAAATCAATAAGTGATGATTTATTTATATTTTATAACATCTTCTTTAGTCAGTTTGTTGTCTGTAAGATATAATTTTATTCATTACAAAATATTGCTTCTAAAATAAAATGCTTTTTCTCCCAAAAGAAAACTACTTTTATCTCCTTTTGCTAACTTACAAAGTCTCATAATTGATCATAATAGGTTTTTGTTACATCAGTGGTTTGTTTTGTCACATAAAACATGTCCCTGCTACCTTAAAGAAATTGCATTAGCATCTCTATATGAAAAAAAATCAGCATGTTTTGAAAGCTCCTGAGTTGATTCCTAAGGACTATCATGGTTGAGAGTCACTGCCTGAAAATCAAAATGACTGAAGGTACTCGTTAGTGTCATTTTTAGTAAGGTTGCATTTAGACATTGTTACCTAAGTCAGTGCTAGTTGGATTAACTGCTGGCAAAATTCAGTGTTATTGTCATATGAGTCATTTACAGAATGTGCTGCGTAGGCTTGACTGAAATACCTATTCTTTCAGAAAAATAAGATTTACATCTTTTGGGGGCATGCATTTTTGTAATGTTGACTGTAAAATATAGGAAAGGTAGCCCACTGAAACGGCAAGGCTAAGATCTGTTTCTTATTGTTTCTATTGTCCAATATTATTTTATTCCCTCAATGTTTGTTACTTTTCATAGTTTTAGGCAGGGTCTCATGTATCCTAGGTGATCCCAAATCCCTGTGTCATCTATGATCACCTTGAAATGTCTTATCTTTCCACCTCCATCTTCACAGTGCTTGGATCACTGGCAGACATCCTCAGTGCCTAGCTTATGGAATGCTGAAGCTCCAACCCAGGGCCTGGTGCATCCTATACAAGCACCAAAGAAGCCACATCTCTACCCCCTCAAGATGTCTTTCTGATGTAGTCAGATATAGAATTATATTGTCATGGGGATAGAATTTCTGGTATGAGATTGTAGAAGATCACGTGTCACAGAGATAGGATTTGTGATTCCAAACTTCACTGGAGAGATATGATAATTGTCAAATAGATGAATGAATTGAAGAAAAATATGCTCTAGTGTTCTGAATATGACTGACTCTTCGCTATTTACAAAAGCCTTAAAAGACTGTTCAGAGCTATATCTGTGTTAAAGAAGTCCAAATACTAACAGGTACCTTGAAGAAAGAGATCTGTTTAAAATGACCCCTTGCCCAGCAGGAGTCGAGCTGGCTGGGCTCTGCCTACCTTGTTCTACCTTTAGTGCTTTTGACAGTTTCAGATGTGTTGATATGGCCATGAGCAGCCAGCCTGCTGGGAAGCATAGATTCCTGGAGAGCAATCCAGCTCAGATTTGTTTTCCCATGCTTCTTAGGTCTTGCATAGCCTTGCCTGAAAGTGTTGGTTTTTAGAGAAAAATTTACTACATTGTGCTAATACGCTAAGTATTAGTTATAACTTTAAGTTTTTATTTCAAAATACCAAGACTAAGAGATAGTTTATTACTTTTCAGCATGGGTGCTGTTAGAGCCTTACTCCTACAATGCGGCTTTATTATGAAGAAGGCTGCTATTGTGCGACCTGTTCCTATTTGAACAATTAAAAACCCTTAGGGTCGACCATCTGCAGATGTAACCAGTGCTGAGTAGTCCAGCAAATATGTGCATTGTCTGGCTCCACTATGGTAGTTACAGGCTGTCCTCTGAAGAAATGAGGCTGAAGTAGTCCATACTAACTGTAACATCTCAATAACGGGGCAGATTTTCTTAAGTTTAGAATTGGTGTGACATTTGCTGAATAAAATGGTAAAAATTGCTTGCCTAAAGAGTTGAGAATATAGCCTATGATTTTTCTCCAAGTGAAAAATATACTCAACATAGATATTAATTTGAAAGCAGGACTTGTCTTAATTCTAAATTAGAAATGTCCAGTCAGCAACAAAACAAAGAATCTTCTCTTTAGTAGAAAGACAAAGACTAACTCTTTCAAGGAGTTAATGTGTTTTTATAGAGAGATGTTTAGCATAGAGCTTGGACTGCCCACATCCTCTCAAACAATGTAAATAAGTAATATGCAGGACCTTTGTGTGAAAGTCTATTAATTATTAATGTCAGGGTTTTCTTAGAGCCTGGAAATTGTTCCTTTTCTGTTCTTATAAAAACAACTGGTCATACGAAGAGTTATTCGTATTAATGAATCAAGACACTAGCACTGAAATAAAAATATGACTTAGTCATCTAATTTTGCAAATAGAGACATATTAGTCCCACAAAAAAAAATGTATGACTCTATCAAAACCACTAATTATACTTAAAAGAGAACATCAGATAGGTAATTTATAATTTTCTAGCTGCCAGCCCATTTCATTAAAATATTTACTAGGCTACTAATTCTAAACTAATTTCCTGTCAAATTAAATAAATTAAATTATGCTAAAGATACCCTCTGTGAATGTGTATGAAGTTTCTAGTCGGACCACACTATGCATAAATAAGGAGGGCCAGTTAGCTGGTGGGATTTTTCAGAGTCGGAACTGACCGTTCTCCCTTTCCATCATTTTTTTTCTTATTAGAGTTAAATGAATAAGAGCAGTCGTCACCTTTCGTTCCCATTCTCGCTTCAAAGGATTCACTTCTCAGTTCCTTCCATTACACTGATCCTCTGGCATTGCCGACTCTAAGTTCTCATGATTAATGACGTTTACCATTAGCTAAGGTTAAGATTTTAATGTCTGGCATTGTCTATACAGCTTTCCCATTGAGAAGTCATTCTGCATTCCACTAATAAAGGGGAGGTTACAAGAATACAGCACAACAAAACAAAAACAAGTGTTGTGGCTCAGGCCTGTGCTTTGGAAGTAAAGACAAGAGGATTAGGAGTTCAAGGCTGGCCTGGACTAGTAAGACCTAAGCAGAGGTAAAGTAAGGTACTGGCTGAGAACCTAGCATCCATTATGTGTTAAAATGAACCACACATCCAGTCTTGACTTCCTCTTAGTGCTTCAGCATCCCTGGTGCTGGCCCTATTAAAGGAAGATGATACTCTTAATCTAAGTGCTTGGAAGTATTTTTAAAAGTGTAGAGTAGGAGCAGCAGAGGAAATAGATGTGAAGGAATATTTAATGTAAT
The DNA here is from genome assembly GCF_004785775.1 of Grammomys surdaster. Lineage (NCBI taxonomy): Eukaryota > Metazoa > Chordata > Mammalia > Rodentia > Muridae > Grammomys > Grammomys surdaster. The sequence goes on along the minus strand of NW_021604633.1, from coordinate 14,548,823 downwards.
TATATAATGTATAGTATGATCCTTCATCTACTTTTAGAATTGAAATCTCTTGTTGACAGTGAGCATTCCAGTAGATGTAGCTTCTAGGGAAATGAATATACTTGTTCATGTGTATGTTTTGAAGCGTGTTTTCACAGTGGAAATGGTATACGATTCAGATGCTTACCATATTATAAGGGAGGGTTTGTTTTTAGCCATTTCTCTTCCTGCCATTTATTTCCTTTAAAATGTCATGGGTTTGTATGGTTTCCAACAGCTGTGGCTTTCATGTTATTCTTGCATTGATCAGGGAGGTCGGACTAGTTCCCTCCTCCAAAGTGAATTAAGAAAAGAAAGTATCATGTATTACCCAGAGCTGACAAGAAGAAACGTAAGGAAATTCATCTCATCTCACAGTCTGAGGGTTCAGTCCATCATGGAAAGGAAACCGTGGTGGCAGGACTGGCTGGGTCCATGGCAGTGAGGACATGAGGCCCCTCCCTCGCATCTATATAGATCAGGAAGCAGAGGGAAGGGGGACTATCAGTGCCCAACTTGCGTTCAACAACTCCTGTTTTTGTTAGTTCTGGACTTCAGCCCATGGAATGGGGCCACCCACACTCAGTCTGAGCCTCCCCCTGCAGTTAATCCTCTCTGGAAACACCTCACAGACATGCATTTTTTTAATCATACTTTATTTTTTATTTCTGTGTATGCTGATATGTCTTTGTATGTATTCATTATATACACATGCATACACATGCCTACAAAAGCCAGAAGAAAGCCTCAGAACCCCCAGCCTGAAGTTCCTGGCAGTTGTGAGATGCCTGGCATGGATGGTGAGAAGCAAACTCCGGTACTCTGAAAGCTCGCTTAGCTGTTGAGCACTTGCTGTTCTCTGTGTCTCTGTAGCCCTTGGGCATTTCTTTATCCAATAAACTTGACAAGCACGATTAGCCATTACAATAACCAAGAAATGAAACAAGCATCTAATTTAGTTTCCTACTTTGTTTTAACCAAAGTTGCCTGAGGGACAAAACTTCAATCACTATCTTTTCACCCTTAGGCAGTTTTGAAACTTAAAAAAAAAAAAAAGAAGAAGAAGAAGAAAAAACAATGTGCCACAAAACATAAACAGAAGCCAGATTTTGGGGCTGGGATTCTATATTACTTTGTTAGTATAATAATGAAGAGGGCCTTGGTTATCTAAGGTACCCTCCAGTCTAATCATAATAGGAATGGAAAAGAGGTCCTCCCCTACGCTACTAGTTCACACCCAAGACCATTTTTTAGTGGCGTCTAAACATTATGATAGTTTTTCGAACCAAATAGAATAGCTCTACAAATAACCAACTTCCCAGCCCATCCTAGCAGAATGTGGTAGATGGACAGGGCTTTGGGATCATAGAAGAATGAAACATGAGATATTTCTAAAAGAATTGGCCATGGTAATAGCTTTGATATTAAGGCAAGATTGTTGCCACATGTTGTCACACAGCTTCTCCCTGGCTCACCTTCACTCCCAATGATACGTGCATATAACCTGAGCAAATCCAGCTGCCTCAAGTTCTCGGACACCTTGGCTTTCCTGCAGTGATATGCTGTAACTTTGAATTTCAAGGCAAATCAACCCTTTCCCTTTTACGTTGCTTTCATCTGGGTGTTTCCATCACAGCTGTAAGGAAAAGAAACAAAGGGCCAAGTGTCATTAACCTCTACAATAAATATGTTCATTGTCTTTCTCTCATTTATCATAGCAACAAAAAGCTAACAAATGCTGTTCACATACACGTTGTAAATAAAAATAGCAATATAAAATGCTAACATAGCGCTCGCTGTTTACATATTAGTAGACCACGTAAAAGACAATATCATTAAGAAACAGGAGTCATGACTATTAAACATTTTCTAGTTCCCCTGAATCATTTAAGAATCAAAAGGCCTTCTATCAAGACAATTCCACGTGTATATAATCTTAAATACAGTTTTACATTGAACTCAGAAATCCAGACAGTGTAAATCGTTTGTGTGCCTATTAACCACAACTTCTGAACTAGTATGTGAAATCCAATATGACTCAGCAGTTACACATGATGGTTTAACTTAGTGACATACACTAGAATCTTAATGTACTTCCCTCTGTCTGCATGCTAAGAGCTTAGTGCCTACATGTGTGATGACCTCCAGTTTTGGATGAGATCAAGAGCCATTTGTAACACTGTGACTGTAACTGAGACAGACATTCATTCTAGCTAGGCCCTCAGACTGCTTTACAATTGTTGAGCTTTTAATCGTAGTTTTTATCTTTTGTTTTGTATCTTAGTAAATTATCCATAATGATAGTTCTAAATCTTTCCTACACTTTAAGCCCTGTGTTTAACATGAGAGGAGCTTGTCTCCTGTCAGCCTCATCTATGGGGCTAGCTTATAAATCTTTCAACTTTCCTTATATTCATATTAAATATACTGTGGGTTCTCCCTTATTTCTTACTGTAATGCACTCCAGCAATGTCAGAGACATACAAATACCAACAATATAATTGGGACTTAAAAAGTTAGAAAATGTGATTGTCTTGTTCCAGGAGCCTAGGCTCCCTGTTCTTTAGCTGTGTTGAGAAATTTGCACCTTTAAGTAGCCCACAGGAATTGTGTGTGTGTGTGTGTGTGTGTGTGTGTGTGTGTGTGTGTGTGTGT
>NW_021604633.1:14528667-14546140 GCF_004785775.1 Grammomys surdaster | reverse complement strand
TGTGTGTGTGTGTGTGTGTGTGTGTGTGTGTGTGTGTGTGTGTGTGTGTGTGTGTTTGCGAATTTTGCCCATCTCACTCCATCTCAGATACACAGCCAATCTCACTGTCAGTAGAAATAAGAACAGGTTAACTTTTGAACAGGTGAGCAATCCATTTGTGAGACACCTCCCTGTTGTAAGGAGCTATAATTCTATGCACTGCTTAATTTTTTGTCAACTTGACACAGCAGAGTCATCTAAGAAGACAGAACCTCAACTGAGAAAATGCTTATTAAACTGGCCTGTTGACAAGGCTGTGGGGTATTAGTGATTGACATGGGAGGAGGGCACAGACCGGTGTGGGTGGTGCTAGCCCTGAGCAGATGGCCCTGGGGTGTATTAGAAACAGGCTGAACAAGCCATGAAGAGCAAGCTGGTAAGCAGCATTCCCCACTGGCCTCTACTCTGTTCCTATAGTCTCATTCCTGACTTCGGTTCACTTCAGGATGGATTGTGATAGGGACATGAAAGCCAGATAAACCCTTTCCTCCACAGGTTGATTTTGGTCTTTATCACAGCAACAGAAAGCAGTAGAACACTCTGACTCTTAATAAAACTTTGCCTGCTGGCCTTTCAAACAGAAGACTCTGCTTCCTTTGAGTTTATTTGTATGCCATCCATGTCTGTTGCTTCCTATGAAGTCCTTCATTTAACTTTTAGAGCTCGTTTTCCTGGAGGCATTATAAGTAATAGAAATAGGCTGAGATGACATAACCATGTCACTGTAAAGTGTGGCCTGTGCCGTCCAGTGTTTACTACAGTGACTTGACTTCTCTTTTTTTTATTATTTGATTTTAAAATCTATTACATGAAATCTACCCTCGTAACAAAGTTTAAATTCACATTACTACTAGCTATCTGCATGCTGCAGCATAGCACATATCCTCAACATTTGCATTTTCATCCACAATACTTAGACCCACTGAACCTCAGTACCCCAGTTCCCACTCCTCACCCCTTATCACCACCATCCCGTGTATTTCTGTCAGTGTGTCTGCCATTAGGTACTATATGTAAGTAGAATCACACAGTGCTTACCTTTCTGTTCCTGGTTAATAATGCCCTCAAGGTCTTTCCTTCATGTCCTCCATGTTGTAGCATATCATGGATTTCTCCCCTTTTCGTTACTGTTGTGTGTATGTCCATGTGTGTCCCGATGTGGTGTGTACCACAGCCCACATATGGAGTTCAGAAGACAATTTGTGGGAGTTGGTTTTCTCCTTCCACAGTGTTGGCCTCAGGGGACAAACTTAGGTTATCAGGCTCGGCAGCAAGCGCCCTTACCTACTTAGCCATCTCATAGGCCCCGAATTCACTCTTTTTTTTATAACTGAGTAGTGTTCACTGAGCTTACCAATCCCTCAGTCATTTCCACCTCCTTGTTCTTCTACTTAACACGTCATCGAGCATAGGAAAGGCACAGACACATCTTCCAAATCCTATCTTCACTTCTTTGGGGTAAAGAAGCAGAAGCAGAAGCAGGAAGACAGGGATCTTGTGACCAATCAGTGTCTGATGTTTTCTGTAAGCTTTAACTGTTTGTTTTTGTTTTTCTAGTGGCCATCATGTAACAAGTTTAAAATCTTATCTCCTTGTCATTTTGATTTTCCTTATAAGAATATTGAGCCCCTTTTCATAGACCTCTTGGCTACTTATCTTCTTTGGAGAGGTGTCTATTGAAGTCCCTTGACTAGCTGTTTAATCCGGGTTTGTTCTTTTCGGTTACTGGGTTAAGGGACTTCTTACATGTGTCAGATATCAAACCATCGTTGTGGACTGTTGCTTTCACAAGTGGCATTGCAGAATACAACACTTGAGTTTCTCTTGTGACAGCAGCAGATTTGAATGGCATATTTCCATGGTTGCCATAGATACTGAATCATACTCTAACAAAATCGTGAAATGACTCACATGGGCGTTCAGCTTGAAGAAACACTACGGGAGACTAATCATTTGATATTTCGAGCTCTTATCCTTGAGTCAATAAAGCCATCAATACTCAACATAGGATCTCTTCAAATTTCACCTTCCTGGAAAAGGAGACTTTTCATTTGTTTGTTTGTTTGTTTGTTTGTTTGTTTTTATATAATCCATCTAAACAGTTAATATTCAAAGTCAGAATTAGATCAGACAACTTGCTGTAGTTTGTAATATTCATGTAAAGTAAGTTTGGGGCCAAAGCAGATTTTCTAAGGTGCTTTTGGCTCTTTGCTCAAAGGAGCTGGATTTGCAAATCTTCCTTCTGTTTTTGAGGATTAAAAGCCACAGTAGCAATGGGTTGTATATTTCTGTATCTATTTGCTTTTAGCTATGCAGTAAAAAGTAGATCTGATACTCATTACAGCTGTTAGACATGATAAGGGAGTTACATTGACTGACTCAGCACTTAGTATTTGATGGCACTCTTTCGAGAAAAATAGACTATCTTTTGCCCTGCCACCTAGTTTATAGCCTGTTCCGGGGTTGAAGATGCCCACACTTGCTACTGAGTTCAAGATAGTCGCATTGCTAATGCTCTGAGTCATTGGTTTCCAGGGAGCAGTGTAGGGATTACTACTTGGTAAAGCTGCACTTTACCAAGAAAAGCTGAGGACTTGAAAGCAGTGTTTTTAAAACCATCTTTAACATACAAGGCCCTGGGTTTGACTCACAGCACCAGAAAGAAAAAGATATCTACAGGAAATGTACCCACTCAGAAATGTTTGCTCTGCTCTGAAGCCTGTAGTCAGGGCCCAGGTCTATTCCATATAAACGTCCCTTGAGGAATATTGTAATCTACTATGCATTCCAAATGCTACTTGCTCTTTGCTGTAAGGTATCCTTTCTTCCATGAAGAATATTTTCAAAAGTTAAATTTTAATAAAATATAACATGCCGGGCAGTGGTGGCGCACGCCTTTAATCCCAGCACTTGGGAGGCAGAGGCAGGCGATTTCTGAGTTCAAGGCCAGCCTGGTCTACAGAGTAAGTTCCAGGACAGCCAGGACTATACAGAGAAACCCTGTCTCGAAAAACAAACAAATAAATAAATAAGTAAATAAATAAATAATAACATACCAAGGCTAGGCAAGGGTTTGAGGTCAGTCTGAGCTACGTAGGGAGACCCTGTCTCAACAGAAAGATAAAATAAAGACAAATAAATTGTAACTGGCACACTGACTAATGCTCATTCCCAGCTTAGAATTCATTGCCATTTTTAATCGTTACTAATTGTCATTGTGCCTGTCATGCCAAGGCCCCAGCACTAAATAAAGATCAAGCTGTAAATACAGCTGGACTATCCTTAATTCCAAGCAGAAAAAGTGCCACTAAAGCCAGGCACAGGTGTTTCCTAAAATGGGACTTTCCTAGAAACTTAACGTTAGAACTCTAGTTCAAAGGACCTCTGGCCTGCTATTCCTTCTTTCATGTCTTCATTTAACAAACATTTGTCAAATACCAACTTTGTTCCAGCCACAGTAGTCCACACAAGACATATAAAAATAAGCCCTTGACCTTGAGTTCACAGACAAACATAGTAGAGATACATGTGTAACTATTACAGTGTCGCATGGAGAGATGGAGCAGGTCAAGCCCAGTGGAGAACCTTGGAGAGCAGAGGCTGGCAAACACAACAATCCACGACCATCACACAGAGTACCCATTTCTGCTTTGTGCCTACCAACCCAAAGAGGAACCTGTAACTTCTGAGATCATACTGATTGCCCATCCTTCCTTCTCTCTCTCTCTCTCTCTCTCTCTCTCTCTCTCTCTCTCTCTCTCTTTTGGTTTTTTGAGACAGGGTTTCTCTGTGTAGTCCTGACTGTCCTGGAACTCACTCTGTAGACCAGGCTGGCCTCGAACTCAGAAATCCACCTGCCTCTGCCTCCCAAGTGCTGGGATTAAAGGCATCCGCCACCACTGCCTAGCGCCCATCCTTCTCTTACAACCTAACCTTTTCCTCTCTTCTCTATGTTGGAATCCAAAATCGTTGACTGTCGCTCTCATTCATACAAAGCCCCTCTCTTAGAGTTTCTATTTCTGCAACAAAGCACTATGACCAGAGACAGGCTGGGGAGGAAAGGGTCTATTTGGCTTCTACTTCCACATCCTAGTCCATTGTTGTGAAGGAAGCCAGGACAGGAACTCAAGCAGGGCTGGTACCTGGAGGCCAGAGCTGATGTGTAGGCCATGGAGGGTGCTGTTTACTGGCTTGCTCCACGTTGGCTTGCTCAGCCTGCATTCTTATATATAATAACTCCAGTTCCCATATTCAGTAATTTACAAAGCACAAGTTCCTCCACATCCATGATTTCACTCCCGTTCCTTTGCCATGGCAGGTAATTCTGTTCCGGTATGTGTGACTTTTGTGTCTGTTCACTCAGGAAGAACTTGAGGAAAAGAAATCTGGTCATTAACTGTATAAAGGGAAGAAAATCACAGAAGACCAGAGTTTACAGGAAGTCCTTTCGAAAAAATAAAAACAAAAACAATCATGGAAGAAAATCTGGGATACTGAGCACAGAACCAAAGCTGCCAGTAGAGGTGGAATCAGGACACGGGGATACACATAAATTCAAAGTGGCTTCTAAATACATACACATTCAAAACAGCAGTGAAAGGAGGTGTTGAAGGAGAATTCAAGTTGGAAAAATGTCTTTGGGTACTGGGAGCAGAATAATGTATTTGAGTCAAATTGAACCGTATTCATAAACTATTACTTTTCACTTTTCCTCTCTCAGTTCTGTCATCTGGAAGACGGGATTAGAATAACTTTACAGAATGACATGCTAGGATTGAGGAAATGCCCCAGAGCACTGCTGGGGATTTACCAGGGGGAAATTCCCAAGTTCCTTCCTGATGGTGGTGATGGTTGCTATTAACATATGCTTATTTACAGACAAAAGGAGCTTACAAATACCCCAATCACATTGTGGGAGAAGAATGCGAATGGGGCTTTTTATGTATCTGTCAGGTTACATTTGCTACCGTTATCTTTATTTAAGACAGCTGTTTTCTTAATTAAGAATCTTTCCCCCTTTGACAATTCCATACATATATACAATATATTTTGGTCATATTCACCCCTAACTCTAGTCTTCCTCTCCCCCAGAACCACTCCCAACATGGCTCTCAGCTTCATGTCGTCCTCATCTTCTTTTTTCCAATAACCACTAAGTCCCATCTGTGCTGCCCTAGGATGTGTGAGACCGTCCACCAGAGCAGGGCAGCCTCCCAGAGACCACACCCCAGAGGAAAACTGACTTATCCCTCAGCAGCTACCAACAGCTCCTTAGCTAAGGGTGGGGCCTCGTGAGCCCCTCTCTCCTTCCTGCTGGGGTGCTGACTGGTTTGCTCTTTGGTGGATAACCAGAGCTCCCCTGGTTTCAGCCATGTCATGCCCAGAAGGCAGCATGTCTCAGCACTCTGCCTCATCCTCCAGCTTTTAAGTCCTTTTGGCCCCTCTCCCACAATGTTTCCTGAGCCTTGGGATGGATTGGTATACATGTCTTCTTTAAGGCTATGTGCTGAACAGTTTCTTACTCCCAGCACTTTGGCCAATAACTATATTAACTACTACCCACTGGATATGCTGCCTTGGTTGTCCTTGGCAGGCAGAGGACTGCTAACAGCAGTTTCATTTATAGTACTTTCAAAGCACTTACATGTTTTAAGTACTCTCTTAGTGTCGTGTTTACTCTATACCTTCCTCAGTACTAATACAGAATTTTATGAACATATGAGCAGTCTGATTTAACAGACTCTAATAAGACTAGAGTGAGAGCGGTAACTAAAAATCTTCTCCTATGGGACACTTCCTTCTCCAGCCATTCTGTGAGCCATCCTGCTTCTAGCTGTCCCTGAATGTCTGCTGTCACATTCTCTTGATCCTGTATCTCCATAGCCTGTTAACCCATTTGTACCTTCTAACAAACTGTGAGCGCTTTAACCTTGCTGACAAAGCTCATACCATGCAGTACTGAACAGAAGACCTGCACGCATAGTCTCAGTCGGTGTTTGTTAAGTGAGCGAATGCTTCTCCCAATGTGACTTGTCTGATTCTTGGCCCATGCTCAGCAATGTACCAGTAACTGCTTTAATATCACTCAATTATGAGTGGCTTGAGTGATAAGATAAGAGTAAAGATTTAAAAGTATAATAAAATATTGGTATTAACCTAATTCCAAAATTCATCTGTAGAATAGCTCTTTTTCTAATTCTGGGGATTGACAGCAATGCCTCACATGTGTTAAGGAAACTCTTTATCACTAAACTGTATCTCCAGCCCTCTATTTACTTTTTATTTTGAGGCAGGATCTCATTAATTTGTCCAGGCTAACCTTGAACTTGCTCTATAGCCCCAGCAACATTTGAACTTGAGCTTCTCCTGCCTCAGCCTCCCAGCTAAGACAGCCTAGCAGTTTCCTCTTTCTGAAGAAAGGTCCTTTTTCCTCTGCAAATGTAAAAGCTGACCCTAGTTTCCATTGGCAGTTACTACCCACTCAAGAACTGCAATAATATGGCAGGGTTCTACCGCAGCAGACTAAAGAGAGGTCCTGACACAACTGCTGTAGTTTGAAGCCCTGAAATCAGAAATGTGGAGACCCTAAAGCACTTGCAGATAGTGTAAGCGATATGAGGAAAAGGAATAGAAGAGGGGAAGAAAGTGTTACTGTGTGTATACTGTCTGTCACTTGGGTCACAAAAGGTGATACATGTCACACACAATTGTATAATGAGCAAATGACAGAACACAGAGATTGCTACCTCAGCCACCTAGCACATGCTGTTTCAAGCCAGTATAGGAAGTGTTCTTTACATGGCTTGTGGTTAGAAGTAAGGAGGTTTTCAGATGTGTTAGAAAGAGGCTGGCATGATCTGTGTGGTGGCTTACTAAGTCATGTGATCACTTAGGACCCTAACCCAGCTGTTGCTGTTTCTGCTTGCTAGTGCTCAGAATTGCAGCCACTGGCCAGGACCCAAGAAGAAAACTTCAACAACTACTACCATAAGTGGGTTTCCCCCATTCAAGCAAAGAGCAGGGCTCCAAGTTCTGTTGCAGTATAGCAGTGGCTGTTTTTAATGACAGCAAGGTTCTCTCTGGTGCTATGTTTTTGTTTTGTTTTGTTTTTGAAGTATGTAAAATGCAGGCTCCTTTCAGTGCAGGAGGTAAGAAACCATCCATGTAAAGATTAAGAGTTGGTTTCAGCTTTTCTTTCTTCCTCTTTTGTGCCTCTCACAGACAGTAAAGACTGTATCCTGGAGCCGCTTTCCCTGCCAGAGAGTCCAGGTGGCACCGCCGCTTTAGAAGGGCCTCCATCTGTGCCTTGTATTTTCTGTGAAGAACATTTTCCCGTGACTGAACGAGACAAACTTTTGAAGCACATGATTATCGAGCATAAGATTGTCATAGCTGATGTCAAGCTGGTTGCAGATTTCCAAAGGTAAATTTTGGTTTTGCCTCTAAAATAATTCCTTCTTGACTGGAGGATGGTATAATCTACACAGAAAGTAATCTCTGTGCAGCTATGGGAGGTCATGTTGTCATGTTTGGGATTTTTTTTTCCTAGATTTTTTTTTATTACAATCTTTTATCAATGAGCATGTAAATTATGATTAATTAAAACATGGAGTATGTTTTCTACTGAGGAGATCTCATATGTTGCTGACTTGCGTGGTTACTGAGAGCATAAAATTTGGAGAGTATGGAAAGGCTCCATTTCATTGGAAAATAGAGAGTCACCTCAGCATTATAATGTCAGTGCTGACTCTCTCAGGCCACCGACATCATTGCCAGCAAGCGACCTTGTTCTTGTTAGGGGTCTTCCAAAGCATCCAGCTGTGTTATTAACAGTGGTTAGCTAAGAAACGAGGCTGGACTGGAATGCAGACCAGGGAACCTCTTAACCTTGTGATGGGTTAATAATAAACAGATTAATATAAGCACTGGTCCCTGGCCTGTCAAGAGCGAGTAGCACCGCCTGTGATATGCTGCCTGTTTGAAATAGAAGAGCCAAAATTTATCTATGTTTTGATTACTGATAAAATTGCAATATTGCTGCTATAGCTTTAGTTATCAGTACAGCTTTATACTACTTTAAAAGCCTAATTATCACTTATTTTTAAGATTTAACTTTTAAGAAAATTTTATTCAAGGTTCCACATTATCTAGATCTTTAGAAAACAGTTCATTTGAGGTTGGAATAACCAGCATTCCTGGTGGTTGGGGAAGGCGGGTGGATAATCCAGCTGCTCTTGGTTTCTGATGTCCTTCCCAGCTGCCTGACACTAACACAGAATATATGTAACATGCCTTCTGTGTATATGTGGGGCCTACAGCCACTAAGTATGGTTATTTTTTACCAGACTTTGATGTTGCCTGGTCATAGGATAAAGCAAGGAAATCTGAATGATATATGTGACCAACTGCTAAACTAATTTCTTGCGTATTTTCATTGTGTTTCTCCTCATTTGTTATTCTCTATTTTTAAATTAGAGAGAAATGGTCAGGATGATTGAGGGAGTGTTATAGGAGCTTGGCAACGTACAATACTTTCTTCAAGATGTATTTAAAATATTTAAATCTGTTCATTTAAGACACTTCTTAAGCTAGATATCTTCTAATCCTTTTCTTCCCAAGTAACGATGACAGACATGTTAAAGGGACGTGTCTTATTTTACTGAGCTTCTCGTTGCTATAAAATGATTTGTTTACTCTTGAACCATGTAAATAAACGTTACATCCTGTGAGCGGCAGAGAAGTACAACCATTAGTGGTAACTGAGAGGTGTTTAAACTTTCTCTCCTGCCCTTAAAATCTGAGGAACGTTTAGATCAAAATTTGTCTTTTCTCTTTTGTGCTTATATGTAATAAAGTGACTGTATTCATAGTTATCAATCTCTTATTGGCATTAATCTTATTGTTCATATATGGGAAGAACAGTCAAGTTACTTAGCTAGGTCTCAGGGCTCAGGAATCAATCAGTACATGTTGAGAACTGTCAGTAAGTGCAGCTCAACAGTAAAATGGATGCTTTGTAATAAAAGTAAAAAGATAATATGTCAAATGTAAGTGCTTTCTAAAATGTGTAATTAACATGTATTTTAAATGTAGAATTTTAGTTCTTTCTTACCAGATGCACTCCTAATTAAATAAAAATTTCACTTTTAGGAAGTGAAAATAAGATTATTGAGTGGACCAACAATGTGTCTAAGTAGACTCTTTATTTCTTAAAAGAACATTTTTGTTGTTTTTGTTTTTCAAGACGGTTTCTCTGTCAGGGTAGCCCTGGCTGACCTGGAACTCATTCTGTAGGCCAAGCTGGCCTCAAATTCAGAGATCCACCTGCCTCTGCCTCCTGAGTGCTGGGATTAAAACCACTTCCCAGCAAGAACATTTTTAATATATCCAGTCTTCTTTGAATAACCTCCTATAATTTAATGTAACCGAAAGTTCTTTCCTAGAACAGACATTGACTATTTGTGATCCGTTACGTTACAGTTAAGTAAATGGCTTTCTCCAGCTTTCAGAAAAGAAACTCTGAAGGTTGGGGAGGTCGCAGCAGGAAAGAGCTCTGGTTGACATCTGTGAATTCACTCTTCTCAGAGAAAATCTGATCCTTCTAAGTACAAGCTGTAAAGGCTTTTAAATAATAGGAATGAGATGAGATTACCTCATACATTATTTCATTTTATTTCAACAAGGTCTCACTGTGTAGCCCAGGCTGGCCCCAAGCTCACTAGCTTCAGACTTTTAAATGCTAGGACCACAGAGATACACCACCACTTCAGCATTACCCTGTGTTTTATAAGAAGTATGCTATAAATTTTCATGTTAAACATATCTGGCGTTCTTTATTGAAACAAAGTAGCCGGGCAGTGGTGGCACACGCCTGTAATCCCAGCACTTGGGAGGCAGAGGCAGGTGGATTTCTGAGTTCGAGGCCAGCCTGGTCTACAGTGTGAGTTCCAGGACAGCCAGGGCTACACAGAGAAACCCTGTCTCAAAAAACCAAAAAAAAAAAAAAAAAAAAGAAAAAGAAACAAAGTAAGTACAAAACTTCCTAGGGTAGAGAAAAATAAAACAAAACTGAAAATCTTCCCGTTGAGGCCACTTTACAGTTATTTAGAGTGAGCTATTTTCTTCTAGCTTCCTTTAGTCAGTAGAATTGTACCAGAAGATAAATGTTAATGCCGTAATTTTTTAAGTTGCATTTATTCAGTGCTACTTGGATAACAACCGTCTCTCAAACCTTCATACCTTTATCAGTATGTGTGCAAACTCGAGTGGCGGTCTAACAGGCAAGATGTTATTACAGCAGTGTTCTTCTGTGTGAGAAAGAGCTCCATGAGATACAGTTTGAAGTTCTCTTTAACAAAAGCATTGGCAGATGACTTACCAATTACTTTTATGCCTTTTTAATAAAGTGTGAAATGCTATTTTGACTGCCGTCTCAACAAAGAATTCATACCACATATTTCATAGCATCCTTTATATGTTGAGTAGCTATAACTGTTACTTTGAATAAACAAGAGAAGTGGGAAATGAAGTTAACCAGTCCTACATAATCATATAACTCTGAAAAATATGTTCTAATTTGGGGCTGGGACAAGAGGTTTGCTGAAGACCTGCCATCAGTAAGCTGTTTCTCAGTTGAATAGAATTTCTCTGAGTATCTGTAATAAACACAACAAAATATAAAAGGAATACCCCTTAGTTTGGATTAAAAACTACAAAGATACTATACTACTATGTGTTTTGGATATTTCCAAACTCAAATGTAAACTTAGGCTCAAATATATGTAGCAGTTGAAACTGTGTTTAGCATAGTGTATGGAGCGTGTTTCTGCCTTTAAGTTGTGTAGTGATTTGTGGTTCTGTTTTGCTTTTATTTGATGTTGTCACCTTGTCTTTAATGAGGAAAAGAAGACTCAGATAACAACTGTGTTCCTTACTTATCTCCCAGCACACTCCCAGAAGCTGCTTAACAGCATCTCTGATGGTGCTAGAGATGGATCTAAGAACCATCACTTCTGAGATTCTGGAATACTTGTATGCAGAGCAGTGAAATAACGCTTAGAGCTGTATGGCATCTCAGGCCCCATCAGGTCTGAGACAGGTCTTAAGAATCTGAGCTTCTGCCTGGCAGGATCTCCCTGAGATCTTCGTTTCTTTCAGGCTAGTATTTCTTTCCCTGTGCTTGTAGCCTTGAAGTAATCGCTCATACAGCAGAAGCACTTGATATTATCTGTCTCATGAAAGGTATAAGTACTCAAACATTGAAGACCTTGAAGACTGGACTGCTGACCATTGGAGTCGGGTCATTGTTTCCTCAGCAGGATAGGGGGATACTTTGCACCTGCTGCCCCATCATGGCGTTCCAAATCAGTAGCCACAGCAGCTGGTAACAACTTTCAGTCTGCATGTAGGCAATTAGGAGCCATTCCCACTGCCGGCTACAGTTATGTAATGTGCTCTTTAGAAATAGGATGCTCCCTCTCATTCCGACTTCTATATAGTTCCATATCTGTTCATATCAAAAATCATTCTCTGCACCTTCCTTATTCCCTGAGTGGGTTGGAGGAAAAAAAAAAACATTTCAAGTATTTATTGCAACTACAATTCCAAGAGGTTTTCCTGCCTTCCCTTTTCTAGGATTCTTGTACAAACTGATTGGAACATCCCTCTGTGTCACAGAGACCAGGTTTGTTTGGGAGCCGGAAAGACCTGCCTGGATTCAACTTCTGCCATTCTAAGCCATTCTAAGCCACCCTAGACAGTTCAGCAAACATAGCCTTCACTGTCATCGCCACCATCTTCCACCTTAGCTCCTACCCTGTTACTGTGATGTAACCATTTTTACTCTCTCACTAAATGTCTCGTGAAATGAAGGCAGACTTGTAGTATCAGGACTCAAGAGACAGAAGGAGGAAGATTGCACATTTGAGGCCAGCTGATACCTTGTCTCAAAAAAAAAAAAAAAGACTTCCCTGTTGATTCACTTTGAGGCAGGTTCCCACTCTGCCTTGGCCTTGTCTCAGATACACAGGGTCAAGTGGTTCTCCCACCTCACATCCCAGGTTGCTGGGACTGCAGGCCAGTACCAATTCCTCTTTTCCTTTCTTTTTACTTTATTATTTTTTTTTATAAAATGTTATTGCTACTTTGGCTATTTTAGACAGTTATTCTGACAAAATATCTTCGTTCCTGTAACCATATGTAAATGAGTTCCTTTTCTCATACTACTGTTTATAAACACCCAGGACTTGGGTTGTGGTACTCTACCTGCGCTGTATACTTAATCATCAATAATAATTCATATGCAAATGAGTAAACTGAGTCTCATAAGGGTTAGATAACTATAAGTTCAGACTCATATCCCTGAATGCCAAACACTCCTCCGGATTAACACATTCTTACACCAGGTATTAAAAGGCTTGGCCAGTGTCATCATTTAAAAAGCACAGTGGCTTCCAGTTTAAGATCAGCTGTAGCATAAGGAGAAAAATGTTTTGACTTTTCATTCGAAAATAAGTCACAGTAGTTCAAAGGGTGATTCGGTCACTACGGTCCACACTCTCCAAACATCTGCTTACAATGTTTCCCGTAGATGATTTCGCAGGTCTGTGAACATCTTCCAAAGGTGAGCAGCTTATGTAGGCAGAGTTATCACTGCTGTAACAGGCTGTGGATCAATCCAAAATTGAATTAGCATTGTATGAGACTGGCTACTGTTGTCAGCTTTGCTTAGATGGTATGTGTTGTGTTGGGTGTCCTCATTAAAGTGGCAACTGGAGCTAAGGAAACTCCTCTTGGTCTTTTGTATTGGTAGCCATGAAAACTTGGCCCTCTTTTCTCTTGATAAGTCAGTTATCTCAGGCACCCGGCCCTGCCATATATTTGTTTACATGATCTACATAGATTTGTTTACATGAGCACAAATATCTGTATATTCTAGTTTGAAGAAACAAATTAAGTCCTATTCTTACATTTCTAACACAGGTTCTACCATATTTTTTTATCCATCTCACCACATTACAATAAACAAGGTGCTAAGTAGACCATTCCCGTCCTCTTCCCTGTGTGAGTATATGAGTATGTGTCTGTATGCTATGTACTTGCTTGTGTGCATATGCATACAGAGACCAGAGGTCAACACAAGACGACTTTCACTACTGCTCTCCACCTCATTGTTGAGATAGGTCTTTCAGTGAACATGGAGTTCCTTGGCTTGGCTTGGCTTGGCTAGGCTGGCTCGTCAGTAAACTCAAGAGATTTGTCTCTATCCATGCACCTCCCACCACCCCCAGCACTGGGGTTTACAGATGTGGGTGCACAGCTTTTATATGGATGTTAGGTATCCAAACTCAGGTCTGTGTGGCAAATATGTTACTGACTGAACCCACCTGCCCACGCCTGAGTTTCCTGATTTGTTTTTCCCTCTATCCCACCCCCTTTTCCAGGACAGGATAGTCCACTAATAGAGAACAGAAATAGCTATGCAGAGTAACACAGATTGGAAAGTGCTGAAGTTGACCAAGGAAATAACGCTTTATCTTCTCGTAGATACGTTTCTTCTACTGTGACAGATCTGCTGTCCCTCTGCTTCTAAGGCACATGAAAGCCAGTGAGTTAGCCACGGAGTCACGATGGATCATGTACTAGTTTTGTAATTAAACCTGAGGTAGAGTTAGCACTGTCACTGTCTGATCTGTGGGTGAAGTCAGAATTACTGTGTAAGGAACGTAGTGCTCCTCCACTTTAGGATTGTCAGGGTGGGCAGAGAGGCAGGACTGAATTATGTGGCCCTATCCTCCTCGCACTCATTGCTTCTTTTCCTTATGCCTCCTATTCTTCCTGTCCTTGTCTGCATTTGTTTCCCAGTTCATCTCACGGTGCTTTCTTTTTCTCAGATCTCTCAACACAGACTGTATTCTAACCCATCAACCCCCTGTCTCCCGAGCACCACAATGGGGAAAAAATACCTAAAAGAAGAGTAAAAGGAAACCAGATGTGGGGAGGTGCTGCCTGCCTGGAGATCTATCGATGTCTCTAAGCACTCTCCCACACCCCTGCAGCTGGCTTTGAGCGTGTTCTGGCAGACCACTGCTAGGTACTATATCAAGCCATTTGAAATGTCCAAATCCCTACTCTTTCTATGTTCCTCCAGTATCTCAGGAAATCTCATCTCTTTCCATGATGCTTTGGTTCTTTGGTGTAAGTTTTCTTATCTAATTCATGTAGTCCAATAAACAGTCACCTGTCAAGCCAACCGTCCCATGTCCTCTCTCTTCATGAAAAAGGCCACATTCCCCTGTTGATCCCCTCTGGTCTATGAGGTAGCACGGTGATTCATCTTGTTATAATAAATAAATTGAAAGAGGAGTGGCTTAGTTGTATCTTTCTTTGTCTTTCAGCACATGTACAGGGCTGGGTTATGATTTGCTTTTAAGTTGAGCCCATATGCTACTTCTAACTCTGCTCATTAAACATAAAGTGTGTAGCTCAGCTGTTTTCCAAAGGCTACATCTGATTTATTTTAGGCATAGTGTGGGCATTCAGACGTTCTGTCTAGTTATGCAGATGTTGGATGTATGCGGTTATCTTATTACACTGACCTTTGCAGAAGATGACCACTCAGTCTGCTCTTCATTGGATGTCATAAGCCTATTTGATTCTTGTAATTGTTTTAAATTTATTTTTATTTTGTATGTATGGTTGTTTTCCCTACATATGTGTCTGTGTACCACATGCGCGCCTAGTGCCTACAAAGGACAGAAGAGACCGTCAGATCCCATAACTAGAGTTATAGATGCTTGTGAGTCACCATGTTGGTCCTGGGACTCAAACCAGAGTCCTCTGAAGGAGCATGCCATGCTGTAAACTACCCCTAATTCTTACATTTGAAATGCATGTAAACTACAATGCTGTTTTAGAAAACTTCATTATCACAGGAAAACAATTCATTTTAACCATGTGTGATAGCCCTTACCTATAATTCCAGAACTTAGAAGGTAAAGGGCTAGCCTCAACAACATAGCATGTTCAAGGATAATCTGGGCTATAGAAGAGCTTATCTCAAACAAACCAACCAACAAAAACTCATTTTAACTTTCTTACAGACTTGTGTATCGAATTTCAAAATAGTGAGATTTAATCATTTTCAAGCCTTTGTAGGATAGCTTGATTTTATTTATCTGATATATCTGCAATCTCTCAATGCCTTTCCCTTCGCAGATTCCTTAGCAGTATCATTTAACAACTGCTTTTTGGTGTGGAGGTAATTAGGCATTCTTGTATGATCGTGTCATTTTAATAGTTGTGTATTGATTCTTCTCATCTTTTTGAATGTAATTTCTTAGGTACATTTTATATTGGAGGAAAAGGTTCACTGAGCAGCCTATCACAGACTTTTGCAGCGTGATAAGAATCAATTCCACAGCTCCATCTGGTAAGTGCATGTCTTAACTGTCCACACAAATCAAAAATTCAGGAAAATAATCTCACTCTCTTAAATTGCACTTGCTCTCACTTGCATGATAGCTGAAATTAAACTGATGTCTTTATATTGCTTTACTTGAGTAAACCTACATCAGAACTCCATACCAGATACTAATGGACATGCACACTGTGTGTTTGTGGTGTGTGTGTGTGTGTGTATGTGTGTGTGTGTGAAGCCACAAGCCAGCGTTGGTCTCTGTTACTCTTTATCTTAGTTTTTGAGACATATTCTTTCATTGAGCCTGTAGCCACCAATTGATATAATTAGCTGGCTAGCTACCTCCAGGGATCCACCACCCATGGGCTTTTAAATGAGTCTTGAGGATCCAAATTCAGATACCCCCACCCCCAGCTCCTTGCCTGCACGGTAAACACTTTACTGACTGAGCCTTCTTTTTTTTTTTTTTTTTTTTTTTAAATGATTTTTTTTTTAAATATTTATTTATTTATTGTATTGATGAGTACACTGTAGCTGTCTTCAGACACACCAGAAGAGGGCATCCAATCTCATTACGGATGGTTGTGAGCCACCATGTGGTTGCTGGGATTTGAACTCAGGACCTCTGGAAGAGCAGTCAGTGCTCTTAACCGCTGAGCCATCTCTCCAGCCCCCTGACTGAGCCTTCTTTACTGTTTCGTATCCACACATTTTTAAAGAAGCAAATACTCGTGAAAAAAATTCTCCTTTTTCATTTATTCTTCTGCTCTCTCAACAGAAGAACAAGACAACTATTATTTGCTATGTGATGTGTTACCAGAAGATAGAATCCTCAGAGAAGAGCTTCAAAAACAGAAGCTGGTAAGAATTTTAAAGTATGAACTATCCATTAGAAACACACACAAAAATCATTCTTGTTATCTTTTTTCACTTTGAAAAACATTTTCAAACATACACAAAATAAGAGACTATTCATACATGTCTTAAAACAGAAAATAGTATTCACCTGATTAAAGGCTAAAGTGGTAGAAATGCAGAGAGGACCCTTGACTGCTTCCTGAGTTATCCCCAACATGAAAACAGAGTCTGTATGCTTTTCTATAATTTTAGATTCTTGACACTTGACACACACTGCAAAATAGAAGTACTCTTAGCTAATCCAAATTAAACTGATCAATCTTTTTCCCCCTTCTTTTTACTGGCATGTGCTATGTATTAGCATTTCCTCTATCCGCTATGAGTTAAGTGCCTGGCTCATTCAACATGGTAGCCTTTCTTATTTTGTTTTATCCATAAGCAAGCAAACATGAAAACCTCAGCATCTTTATTGTTTAAAATGATAATAGCACATAGAAAGCATGAAATTTTCATCTTTGTAAGTTAGTCATGCATTTTAACATGTTAATTAACATAAAAATATTGTCTCCTATGGCAAACTTTTCCTTTAGCAGTTTCTTGTAAGTCTTCCTTTTATCTTTATATCTGATTAAATACATCACGAAGAGATTGTGAATTTAATTATCTCTGCTACGTTCTCAAGAAACCTAAAATGAAAATAAATCCTATAATATCTAGTTATAGAATTTGAGAAAAATCACTTGAAGCCTATTTTGTTTTGTAAACATCCCTAGTAATTATTTTCCTAGTAAGAGAGCGATATGACACTGTTGGATTTAAGTGTCACATAAGAAAAAGGCTCTTTCTGTACAAGCCCAGTAAAGAAACAGGACTTCCTAAGTTTTCTTCACCTCCCATAACAGGGTCTTGTGTACTTTGCCACACAAGGCAAACCTATTGTTTTGTATGAATTTCATAATTGTTTATAATAAATAAAATTCCTTTTCTTTCTCTGTGCTTACTGTGGCCTTGATCAGTCAAGAATGATCAAGCTGTCACAGATTTATACAAAAGTCCAACCCTGCCACTTAAGCCATAGCTCCCTCAGAGTGCAGAATTGTTACTATATACACAGTATATGCAATAGACTCATAGACTCTCAGAGTGCAGAGTCGTTAC
>NW_021604633.1:14519807-14528657 GCF_004785775.1 Grammomys surdaster | reverse complement strand
TCATAGACTCTCAGAGTGCAGAGTCGTTACTGTATACTCAGTATATATGATAGACTCAGGGCCTGGGAAGTATCTGCAGAATGTAGATGAACTCTTTGACATTACTATACAGTCTGAAAGAGTGATAGGTTTGATGGAAGTAAGCATGATGGCAGCTTAAAAAGATGAAATACAAATGGAACTGTAAACTGCTATCATGTGTAGAATCTTCCTTTACACAGTAATTATGCAAAGAACTGCAAGACAGCTCACATCATAAGAGTGTAGAGAAAAGAATCGACATACATATTCTTCGTAAGCGATAGTGTAGAATGGCTTTCTTTCATGGTACTGAAAATTAAGTGAAGCAATGCATGCAATAATATAATAAATACCTGGTGTGTGGAAGCAACTATAACAATTCAGCAGTAGGCTGTAGAAAGATGGGAAGCTGTAAAGACATCACGGTATGTCTGGATCTAAGGTTAAAGATGTGTCTGGGAAGCAGGGTGACTGGGTTTGAACGGGGAGCATCCATCATGAGGCAAACTGATAAATATGGATGGAGCTAAGAAACACTGGCTACGTGTTGAAAAAGATCCATTTGTGTGTCCTTCTTCTCTATCAGAGTGCCATAAAAAGAAGATAGTAAAGTGGCTGTGTAAAAGGCCTTTTAACATTTTAACACTGTCAAATTCTGGTAAAGAGCAAACGTACTTGGAGCTACAGAAAGATGCTTACAATTCCTGAGTGCCAGGCACACGCCAAGCCTTTCAATAAGTGTAAGCACTGCGAGGTTATTCTGGTGGTGAGGGATGATGAAGTCGCTCAGCCTCACAAAATCAATGAAAACCGGAGCTGTTGCTTTCAGCCATGCCTTCCCAACACAGTCATTTGCTCAGCACCGCACATGCTTTGCACTGCTATTCCGGGCTGTGGGAAGCACTGTCCTGGATGCTCACCGAGTTTGATAGTACTACCTAAGGAAAAGAGCCAGTCTAGGATTGGAGACTGGACATTCAGAAGTTCACAAATTATCCAGCCAGAGGCAATCATGTCCAGAGCGTTAATACAAAGTAAGAGAGACAGGCCAAGCAGCAGGAAAGCAGGTTGACTTTGCAATCACCCAGTTTCCTGTTCCATCGTGTAGAAGCTCCAGGTTAGTGTGACTGGTCCTCCTTGAAGAGTTGGCAACAATTACAAGGTATGTCTTGTATATAAAGAGCTGTGTTGATCAATAGCATGTACTTTCAGTACTAAAGCATTCAAACGAGACAACATTCAGCAAAATAACATGCTATTTTTCTCTGGAAAATTAATAGAATTTTAAAAAAAAATACTAAATAATGCCAAAACAATAAAATAGAGGCGTGTTTTCCTCATACACTGGCACTCTCAGTAGCATTTGTGCCCTTGGTCCATAAGAACTGAGAGCTCTATGGACCAACTCTGAGATACTGACCCCTCAGATCAGTGCCCCACTCCACCAGTTTGCCTCTGCTTTCCCTTATATTGCTGTCATTCACATTTTATCAACTAATTCCCGTTTATTAATCAAAGCTTCAGTGTAGTTTCTGGAAAACGTAGTATAAGCCAACCAATTGGGCCTGGAGTCTGGCCTATGCAAATGAATTTGGTTTAGTATCAGCTCAGCTCCATGAGGAGAACCACAGTCAGTCACCATGTGGAGTTTGTGCTTCTGGCTGCTTGCGTGCACATTGTTCTTGGCTGGAAACACCAAGGAAAGCATTGAGTTCACATGCCATGTTGCAGTTTGCTCTTAGTTCAAACTAACTCTGTTTATGTTTGTTTATTATATATTTGGTTTTTTTTTTAATTTGTTGTTACTTTTGTTTTTAAAGATGGGGTCTTAATGTGTACCACAGCCTAGTGTCAAACTTAAACTCTCTTACATTTGCTACCTGAGTGATAACCATGGTTCAATGTTACCTTCTGATTTCTTTCTAGACAAGCAATAATTCTCTCCTTAAATGTACTTCTATGCTTCTTACCAGACTGCTAAACTCATGTTGGTGTTTTTCCCTGTTTGAGTATGAAAACATAAGTAGCTGTAGGCTCACAGGCTCTAAATAGAGTTAAAGTCTTGGCAGTAGATTTAAGGTTAGAACAATGTATCTTTTTGTACTTTCTGTGAAACCTTTCCCCACTCTGGTTTCTTGCCATTTGTAAGGTTTGCAAGTTCTCAGTTGCCTTTGTGCAAGAATTTGAGTCCCGTTTCATACTTCTTTTGAAATTATTTGATCTGTGTACAGAAAGAATTACAGAGTCGGAAAAGGATCTGGAGGAACTGGGTAGCTTACGCACCTCCCTTAGCTTCCTGTAAAAGCTTCCCCCATCTTTGTTCATCTCTTTCCTTCCCTCTCCCCCCTTCTCCTCCCCCTCCCTCTCTCATCTGTCTGGGTTGGTGTCCTACAACAGTTATTTCACCTGCTTTGTTTTAAATAGTTAAAGATTTTCCAAGCTGTCACCCCCCATTCAGTGTGTACAGCTTTGTGATGATAAACACTGTGCTGAAGTCCCCCCTCTGGTGCTGATGGAAAGCAGGCAGGGCAAAGCACTATCCCCTCATCCCGGCTCATTTCTGAACCTGGGCTAAATTTCCCTGTACCAAACGTTGCTGTGTTGATTCATCATCAGAGTCTTGTTTAATATGCCTTAAAATGGAGCTTTCTTTCCCTGAACTAGAGCTTACTATTCATCCACCTGCTCTCCTTTTCTGACACAGTAAATCCACCATTCTTCTGGTTCTCAGTTTGGAAATTTCTAGAATCATTTTAACTCATTCATTTTCTTCACTACCATACTCATCTGTCAGATCCCATGAGTTGCAGGTAAATCCCATATCCTTCCTTAAGGCCCTTGCACTTCTTTGCCTTGTTTGTAGACCCTCTTCTATACAAATCAGCATTGCTTCCAGACATGTTAGTAAAAATAAACACTTTACTTTCTTCTTTGATCTCTAGTATCAAATACGTATTCTGGAGTTTTGGGGCTCAGGCTGAATTTCCAGTGCCCTTTTTCAACTGCTGTATCTAGAAGTTTTAACTAATGTGTGCTTCTATGCGAAGCATTCTAGCTGCTGACATAGCAGAGGAGGAAAACAGCAGCAGCCCTTCTCAAGTCCGGCTGTTGCTCAGGTGAAAGTTTAAGTAGTCTCACTTTTACCTGGGACTGTTAAGATCCATTCAGGACTCTAGCTCATCAACCAGCCCCACCTTGCTTCCTTAAATATATATCCTGGATGGCATTGTTTAAATGCATACTGTGATGGTTTGAAAATGCATGGCCGACGGAGTGGCCCTATTAGGAGATATGGCCTTGTTGGAGGAAGTGTGTCACTGTAGGGGTAGGCTTTGAAACCCTCCTCCTAGCTGCCTGGAAGCCAGTCTTCTGTTTGTCTTTGGAACAAGATGTAGAACTCTGAGCTCCTCCAGCGCCATATCTGCCTGGATCCCACCATGATGATAACAGACTGAACCTCTGAACCTGTAAGCCAGACCCAATTAAATTGTTTGCCTTTATAAGAATTGCCTTGGTCATAGCATGTCTTCACAGCAATGGAAATGCTAAGACATATACTTTCTAAATATTTTTCCTGTCCATCTGTCAGAATTGACAAGCTCGTCTAAGTTTTAATAACAAGATCTTTTATTTACCTTTTTAATTACAGTTGGTTCCTTGAAAGTCTACTTTCTTGTGGCCAGGCGTGGCGGCACATGCCTTTAGTCCCAGCATTTGGGAGGCAGAAGCAGGTAGATCTCGGAGTTCTAGGCCTGCCTGGTCCACAAGAGTGAGTTTGAAGATAGCCAGGACTATACAGAGAAAGTCTGCCTTAAAAACAAACAAACAAAAACAAGCGTCTGCCTTCCTTGATGGCTCAGGAGCTTCTGAAGGGTTAGGGCTGTCAGTCGCTTCTGTGAGGCGGAAGGTGTTGACTTACTAGTTCTATAAAGCCATACAAAATGTACCTGAGTTTAAAAAGACGTAGAAAAGGGCCAAAGCAGACTTGCCTAATGACTGGATCATACTTTTTCCCTTAAAGGTAAAAAACAACCCTTCTATCTATTAGCCTACAGGAGAAGATATACGACATGCATGAGCTCCCAGTAAAGGACATAGCTTCACTACATCAGGAAGAGGGGAATGTCCACAAACTGCAGAGAAGAATTTTCCTTATACCTTTGGCTGTGAACCTTGACTTTAACAGCTGAGCCATCTCTCCAGCCCAGGGAAAGGTTTTTCTAGTCACTATTATAAATGACAGCTTGTGACAGTGTTTATGACAACTATAAATAATTTATGAAATTTTTAACCTGCGTAGCAATTTGATCCTCTGGAGAGAAAGTGTGTTTTGTTTTTAATTCTATCTCCTATTTCTCACCCTCTCCAGAATAAAGCAACAAAGTGAAGTTACCTGTCTCCCACCAATATTTTTCTTCCCATGCCATCTTTCTTTATGAATTTTGGAGATATTTAATAGAAGGTAATATTATTATATATCAATCACCTTAAAGTAAAATATAAATACATTTCTATAGCTTTCTTACATGATGCCTGGCTTTGCAGTACATTTTAAGTTTTAGTGCTGCATTTGGAGTAACTGCTCCCTAAATAAGCATAAGGTGGCATTATCTGGTTACTAGAAGAAGATGGTTATTAATAGTTCACCAGAAATTGAGTTTACTAACATGAATGGGCATTGGGTGATTTTAACCTTTGATTTACTTATGAGTTCATTGGTAAACAGATGTAGCCAATACTCATCTGCATCATAAAGATGTAGCAAAATACTCATCTGCATCATAAAGTTTACCATTTTGAACTTGTTCTTCTGATGCCTAAAATTTAGAAGTCATTTGCATGTGTGCATTCGCTGTATGAACTCAGGAAGGCAGTATTATTGTTGCTAACCTGATGGACAGACAAGGTCAGAGGTGTTAGGGGATGTATGCAGTCACGGCTCTTAGTGAACCAATAGGAAGGGAAGCGACTTGAGTCATTTGCTAAACCCAAGCATCACACACTTGGCAACTGATCCAGGACCCTCTATTGATCTCCACTCCTAAAGTTTGCTCTCATACTTAAATTGCCATTTAAAAAAAAAAAAAGGAACATAAATACATATGCAAAGAAATAAAAATGTGTTTTCATTGGGAATTTTTAAAAGAAAATCTGATTTATTATTTTCTTGAGTCAGCAGAAGTAGGAATTTTATTCCCTTAGACCTAAGCTTCTTATATTTTCTTTTAAAATTTGACTGTTTTCAGAGCCTCTCTATCCAATGATCCATGAGGCTGCGGCTGACCCAGCAGTTGCCCAGCAATTCCCATCTCAGGCAGATAACACTATTGTGAGCCAGGTCATGCTGATAGCTCCCTTGCATCTGTGGTCAAAACAATGGATATTTGATGGTCTGTCAAAGCTACCTATTCAGTTTTTAAATTCCCTCTCTTCTTACCTATGCTAGATTTTTTTTTATATGTTTTTTATTAAAGCCCAGATAGTGGCTTTTTAACTTTATCATATCTTTAACTCCTTTATTTTTATATTATCCTATACATCTACCTTTTTATGATGATTACCTGTTTCTTGTGGGTGGTTAATGTTTTTTCTGTTTTACTTCTTTGCTTGGCAGGTAGGGGTAAGACATCTTACTATAGACTGCACTGAGCTCCCGAGTCCCCTTCACTCGCCTGCCTTGTACTGGGATTATAGGCATGCGTCACGCCTGGATCTAGTCTACTTTTTAAGATATTCTGCCTGTTGTCCCTTCCTCACTCTTGAGAAGCAGCCTGATAGCCTCGCCATCCTTGGTAGTAAGCAGATGGTTATTGACTCTATCACTGCAGCTTCGGAAAGGGTGGGAGGAACTGATGCCTTTTAAGAAGGTGAAGTATTAGTCAGATCGAATCTCGTGGATTTGGGGGAGTAAAACATCTAGTTAAGTTTCCCTTCAGAGGATGTGGGCATATCTCAGTGGTACAGTGCTTGCCTGGCATGTGTGAAAGTGTAGAGGCTTACTCCCCAGCCCTGATTTGGGGGAGGGAGGGAAAGAAGGAGGGAATTTCTCTGTATTCTTTGTCTTTCCTTGCTTGCTGACATGAATGGTCTTGTTTATTAAGATGCTTTGATTTTGTGACAAAGGTGATTTTCTACTTCTGTCATAAAATACTGAGAAAGGCAAATTTTACTATTTTCTAGGAAAGCATACGATGCCGTTGGTGATCTTTGTTTGATAGTCGTTCCCATCTCGGCTGTGCTCTAGGGATATTAAATACCTTTTATGAGAAATGTCGCTCAAATCATCAAATTCTTTCAGACCATCCTTTCCTAGTACCACTTAGCACCTTTGACACCTGAAAGGAATTCCAGAACACTTCGGTAAATTACAGGTAAGCGCCGCTCCAAGAGCAGCTGCTGCCTTTTGCCAGCACACAACCCATTCATGGTCCATCCACCTTTAAACCTAAATTAGTGAGATTTACTGTGCGTTTCTGATCCCGGCACACTGATGTTGCACATAAGGACTGTGATAAGAAAAAGATAAATTTGGGGTAATGAGATGCTCAGAAATGGCAGAAAGAACAGAAGGAGCTAATGTTACCAGCCTACCTTAGTTTGAGTCCATTGGAAGCCAGTGTCAATAGTCTATATAATGTTCACTTACTCAGATCCTAAAATTCAAACAGTTAAACATCCAGACTCCCTGGGGATCTCAGAGCATCTGGTACTTGCCTTTCATGCTCTCTCACCAAGTTGCACCCAGTCTGTTTGCCTGATGTACTCCAGCCATCCCGGGCGTCTGCTGCTCAGGTACTCCAGACTTGTCCAAACTCTTTGCCCTCACTGTTTGTCCCACTTGCTGTACTGTTGTTCAGAATTGCATGGCTTCTCTGAAGAGGAAGGTTTTGGAGAAAATGGTATCCAAGACAAGTCTCTAAAACAGCACTGCAGTCAGACATGCATAAATGCTTCAGGAAGACAAAGGTGTAGACTGATTCAAGCAGTTCACTGAAATGATTTAGGAAGAAGAAGCCTTCAACAAAGAACTAACTTTCTTCCCCTTCCCCCTTCCCTTCTCCCTCTTGCTCTAGCCCTGCTTGCTTCGTCCCCACTCGCTCCAGGCCCCACTCGCTCTTTTTTTTGTTCTTGTTATTTTTAAGATGTATTTGCTTTTATTTTATGTGTGTGAGTGTTACTCGTCATGTATTCATGTGCACCGCATGCATGCATGATGCTCATTAAGACCATCAGATGGCATTGAACCCCTGGAACTGGAGTTACAGAAAGTTGTGAGCTTCCATGAGTCCTGGGAACCCACTTTTCTCCTGTAGCTCTTTCGTAGTCCTGATATAAACACAAAGAAGATGCTACCTGGACCTTTTCTGATCCATGGACATACTAGAAGAGCCTGTGCACTCTACCCGACCGCCGCCGCCCTCTTACACTCAGCTGTCAGCCATGCAGTGGACAGATCAATTTTCTACCTTTGAAAAGAAAAGTCCTCCATTTAGAAGTATTTTAAAGGCATAATTTTTAAATCATAGAATTATTTAAAACAAATAATATATGTATAATTTTCTTGAACACTCTGAGAAGAGTTTATAACCAGAGTTGTTTGTCGAACTACATATTAGTTCTTTCCAGCCTGTTTTGTA
This sequence comes from Grammomys surdaster, assembly GCF_004785775.1. Lineage (NCBI taxonomy): Eukaryota > Metazoa > Chordata > Mammalia > Rodentia > Muridae > Grammomys > Grammomys surdaster. The sequence goes on along the minus strand of NW_021604633.1, from coordinate 14,520,999 downwards.
TGTGGCTTCTATGCCACAAAACATTATTATGCATTCCAGTACCTTTTAGAGGGGGAACTAAGGAACAGTAGACCATGCCTCCATAGTCTTCTCCCCTGCCAGAGCAGAGCAGACCCATGTTCTGTATTGGTTTTGTCTTTCTCCCATTAGCTTAGAGTTTTTGCTTTAGATGCCAGAGAATGGTATCTGGAAGCCAGCTAGATTGGGGACTTTTCACTAGCAGAAAGCTTTTCTTTCCACACCTCCAGTACTCAGAGGAAAATGTTGAAAACTTAGGCAAACATGTGGAAGAGTGGCACTACTCTGTCTAGGAGTCCCACCTGGTAACGTCCATGAATATTCAGGACAGTTGGGAGCCTGAGGAGACTGTGAAGTCACCTTGCTCTGGTCCAAGTTTCCACAAAGAGCCATTTCTTCTTTTTAAAATGGTGCTGAAGTTCCAGCAGATGCCACAGAAGAGGGTTTGCCATCTGATGCCCCTGGGAGCGCCTGTGTAAACTCCGCCTTCGGTAGAAGTCTTGGGTGGCTCCTGCAGCCAGTATTAGACTAGACGTTTACACCTAAGTACTGTAAGAATACCTCAGTGTTTGAGGAGCATATATTGTATACAAATATATTGTTAATCTGTTAAGTACTGTCTTAATTCCTACACAGCCTGTATACTTTAACTAAATTTGATACTTATATTTTCATATATAGTTTTGGAAGTTTTGAGTAGATATTACTTTAATCACTTTTGAACTAAGAAACATTTATATATATATATATATATATATATATATATATATATATATATATATATATATAAAATTCCTTTTTTTCCTAGTCTGTTTCTTCCTTGTTATTGTATTTGTTCATGTTTGGTACATAGAACTGAGTAAAATGACAAAGTTCTGAATTTCATCAAGATGTATATATTTAGTGTGGCACCTTAGAGCACTTTGAAATACCTCACATTTATGAAAATAAATAGCAGTCTGGCAGTGGTGGCGCACACCTTTAATCCCAGCACTTGGGAGGCAGAGGCAGGTGGATTTCTGAGTTGAGGGCCAGCCTGGTATACAGAATGAGTTCCAGGACAGCCAGGGCTATACAGAGAAACCCTGCCTCAAAAAAAAAAAAAAAAAAAAACCCTGAAAGAAAGGAGGAAGGAAGGAAGGAAGGAAGGAAGGAAGGAAGGAAGGAAGGAAGG
>NW_021604633.1:14462931-14519797 GCF_004785775.1 Grammomys surdaster | reverse complement strand
GGAAGGAAGGAAGGAAGGAAGGAAGGAAGGAAGGAAGGAAGGAAGGAGAGAAAGAAAGAAAATAAATAGAAATTAAGCGATTTAAAAGAAAAAAAAAACAAGAGTTTATTACAGTTTCCACTATATACTTTTACTCCCATGTGTGGCCAAAGAAGAAGTAGTCCCTGGTTCTTGTCTCCTAGGGACAGACTCATCCATCACCTTTGCAATTCAGTGTGTCTGCTTGGTTATGGAGTCTGCTTCTTAGACTCAAAACAAGTCAGATCTTTTTGGTTTCGTTGGGTTGGGTTGGGTTGGGTTGGGTTGGGTTGGGTTGGGTTGGGTAGTTTTTTGGTTTGTGGTGGGTTGTTTTGTTTTCTTTCATGTTTGTTTTTTTCTGATTTGGAGAGACTCTCTCCAGGCTTCCCTCATCCTAGCAGAACTGAGACAAGTGCTCACCCTGACTGATTGACGAAGCACTGCCCACCCTACTTCAGAGCTCTCACTGTCCCCTGAGAGGTGTTATCCTCACAGTACATCTATCTATGTGTGTGAATACTGTGTGTGTCTGACTAGGAAATCTTCCTCAAGGATTGGTCAGAGTACAACGATTGATTAAAATCACTGACCACACCCAAGAGTCATGTGGCTCAGATGCCCAACCCACTAATCACACAGTTGGTTTTTCTGGCTTAGCCAGCCACCCATCATCCTGAGTCATCTGGTTAGCATAAGTAATCAACTGTGATTAGAGGGCCCACTGAGTAAAAGAGTAACTCAGCCAGAGAAAATTCAAAGTGTTTATAAATTACCTCCAAGAACAAAGGACAACAACAAATCAAATTCTGTTTCCCTTTTCTAAGAAAGCTGAGAACCAAATGTGGGGTGTATGTTCTTATTTTTATTGTCGATGTATGTGCCCACTCACCTACTTTTCTTGTTCTTTTATCTCAAACCTAGGCTTTTGTGTCTTATGCCAGCCCAAAACACTAAAGGTGAAGGCATTAAAGAGCTGAACACCTTGTAGGTGATCCCTGGTTCTAGGAATGGAAAGCAAAAGGAAGAGAAGGTCCTGTTGCCTCCCTGTGGGGCCCGTGGGCCACTACCATCATTGTGCTAGGAAGGTGATCTGTGCTAGAGAGTCAGCCTAGGGTTCTCTGACCAAGACAAGCTAGCGATTCTTCTGTGCTGTCCACCTCATTTTGATCTTGTTTTGTTAATACAGCCATTTTCTATGGATTCTTCATTTAAAACATCAGGGTTCTGTTTTCTTTCCTTCTGCTAAAATGGTTTCTAAATGCTCCCTCCCAACACTGACTGATTTTTATTCTTACAATTTCTACCCTCACTCCCGTTCTTCTCTGCCTCTGTGTCAATCCCCTCTGACTCTGCACCTGCAGCTTTATTAAAGTTCCCTGTGTTTCCAGTGTATGAATAAAGATGAAAGACCATGCACTGGCCCCTCTGCCACTCTGCACCTCCGAGACAAACGTACAGCTTGTTACTATGACTCATTGCCCAATGCACGAGCTGATCTTGTATTCCTACCACTATGCTTCCTATCCCAGCCAATTTTATAATGAAAATTTTATCTCATTATACCAACTGCTTTGAGAAATTCAAATATATAACATCTGTGACATTCACTTTATCTCTCCACTCTGCCAGCCCACAAATAAAGCCTAATATATAGCCCAGCATGAAATGTCTTAGAAAAATAAAACTGCAAAGCTAATGAGCTTTGATTTGCACTTCTGTTTGATACTCACTGTACATCGACTCCTGATGTTATCCCTTTGTTCATAAATGACTCTAAACATATGCTACAACTAATCATATCAGCTGCTAAGATGTATAAAGAGGACAAAGGAAGAGAAGTAAGGGGGAAGAAAAATATACATTTCCTGATAGCCCAAGTAGCCCAGGCTCTTTGTCCACCATGGCACCTGGTCAGCAGGTGGTGGCGCGTTTGTTATGAAAGACAGATGCACAGAAATCAAAGCTTAGTTTGGGTTTTGGTTGTTTCGAGGCTTGGTTTTTGGTCCTAGTCGGGCTTGGTGTGATTTGTTGTCATTACTGTTGTTCTGCGTTCACAGTACACGGCCATGAGAGTGCAGCATTGGGGGCAGGGTGTCCACCGTGGCTCTTCCTCACTAAAGGATGTGAGAAAGCTGAGGCCATCTCCTCCACTCAACAGCTATTGTGTCCCTCTATCTAGAAGCATACTGGGTCTGCACGGATGAATAGAAACAGTCCTCCCCTTCAGGAGCCTATCTGGTCAGAAACATTTTGAGATATTTAAAATAGTTAGGCTTTCCTAGCAGGCATCCATTTCCTTGGGAATAGTGTCACTGACCTCAGAAAATTATCCCCTTTCTGGGTAACAGAACCGAGTCCCAGCGATTGAATTACTTTGTGGTTTCAGAATTAGAGGCATGGCGTCTAACAACCTAATAAAATGCATGGACCTAGGATGGTCTAGACTAGCTATGAGAAATATTCAAATAAATCACTGGTATAATTGAAGAAGTCTACCTATTACCTGAGTGCTACTTTAAGTTTCTGTATTTTCTGAGGAGTAATAATGATAGCTTTGTGGTTGTGTTTAGGATAATGTCCTTACTTTTAACAGAAGGCATTTGAATCAGATAAAAAGGAAGTGCCTTGATGCCTGAAAGTTATTCTTAAATAATTCAGCCAGAAAACATAAATGCATAAGAATGCTAGAGTTTTGTGCAGAGTTGGGGAAGGGTGGATGGAAGTGTTCATAGCTAACAGACAGTAAGTACAGGAATTTCACTGTACTATTGTTTCAACTTCTGTATTGAAAAGAATTATTGCATAATAAAAAATTAGAGACAAGATAGTAACCAAGACCAAGTAGTCACAAAATTAAGGGAAAGCTACTAGTAATAAATAGATCTCCACTTAGTAATTCATGCAGCATGGCATATCCATGTCAGCAAAACCAATTTAAGAACAACTTTCTTCTTAATTTACTAACTTGATGGCAATAAACAATTAAAACTACTACAAACAAAATAGTATTGTGATTTAAATAGTTATATGTTTTATTTTACATGTAGGTATTATCTGACCAAAAACATATGTACTATTTGGTGTTTCTATCTTAAGAAATATGGATAAAAATTTAAATAAATAAATAAATAAATAAATAAATAAAAATAAAAAAGAAATATGGAGACTTTCCTTTTCAATTTAGCATTCCCAAGAGTAAAGTCTTGTAGAGTAGATCCAGACAAACCTTAATACCATTATTGAGGGTTTTTTTTTTTTTCCCAATGCGCTGGAATCAAATCCAGTGCCTCTAGATATTAGGAAAGTATTCTACCAGTAAGCTATAGGCCCAATTCAATTTTTAAAAGTTGAAAAAGTAAAACAATTGTAACTCATAAAGATCAATAATAAACAGTCATTTTTGTATCAATAAATTCAGCTTCCTTAATGAATAGAATTGGTAGTTATCACTCCCATTTCATTTCTTCATCTTGACTTGTATCTCCTATTTGCTCAAAAAGCTGTCTTAGGGATTTTTTTGTTTGTTTGTTTTTTGTTTTTTGAGACAGGGTTTCTCTATATAGCCCTGGCTATTCTAGAACTCACTCTGTAGACCAGGCTGGCCTCGAACTCAGAAATCCACCTGCCTCTGCCTCCCAAGTGCTGGGATTAAAGGCGTGTGCCACCACTGCCTGGCGGGATGTATTTTTATACATTTAAGATGCATATATATTAAAATGTATGTTAAAGAAAAAAATTAAAAACTTGTTAAGTACATACCTATCCCTGAAGCAATCGAAAAGTCTCTGTGTATTTAGACTTCATAAATTATCTATTATGACATGTTTGAAGGGAATAAAAGAGAAAGTTTAGGACTTTTGAAAGTCCTAAACTTTAATTGACCAACAACTCCTTTTCTTAGAATAGTTTCCTATACAGTATGTTCTCATCTTGATACAATTACCAACTTGCTGGGAGCTCTCTAATTTACATTCTCTGTGCCAAACACAACTCTTACCTCAAAGGAAATAAGAATAGTTTATTCTAGAGACAGATCTGAGTGACTGTGGCCCAGGAACCCAGATTCAGGTTGCCCTCCCCCCAAAAAAAATAAAGCATATTTCATATGCAAATAAATTTATGGAATGTTTTATAGTTATGGAACAAAAGAAAGTCATAAATCAAGGCATTTTTTTAAAAATTCATTAGTTACAGCAAAGAAAAAATTCATTAGTTACAGCAAAGAAAAATTCATTAGTTACACCAAAAAAAAATTCATACATTACAGCAAAGCCAGGAGTTTCTATCATACGTTGCAGGTGCTGTCTGTCAGCATGTTTAGTGTTTGGATTAATGGAAGCTAGGAATCTGTTAATATATAACAAAAGGTTTTACCTGGTAGTTAAAATGGTGTTAGATCAGACACAGAAGTAGGCAATTAGTGGTTTTTATGGGACCTAAAAATAGCACAAGATCATTTGGCTCAAGGCCTGCAATGCTCAGCCCACTACAATTATGGGATTGTAATCAATCAGCCTTATGTGATCTTTAAACATAGTTGCTGAGTTTTCCTGTGATTTTCACATCATGGTGTTAGAAATGGAACCTTGTATGTGTTAGGCAAATACATTCCCACCGATACATTGTAGCTCTCCACAATCACAAAGCTGTAATTAATCAGCATTGAAGTACTATAACAAAGATGTGGGATTGTTCTGAGACCATAGCATCACAAACTAACTACACACAGTATGCACAAGCCCTGTTTCAGTCCCAGAAAGTCAGGATGGTAAATCCTTTGAGGATCCCATTGTGATTTTTCAGGAGAGCATGCAAACTTGTAGTGTGTATACAGTTGCAACAATTTCATTTTTCACATATGCTTTGGAAATGTACTGTAAGAAATTGTGTACACAGCGCATAAAAGCTCATTTTCCATCAGTAATGACTGTCAGTACGGTTTCCTGGAGAAGTAGTGTCAAGGCCTGTTCAATTTAACTGGCAAAAAGGGAAGTATCATGCACGTAGTCTCGGATAGTCACTTTAATTATTAATAGAATGTTTTCATGGGAATTTTAGAGATCAGCAGAAACTGATCCACAGAAAAGAGTTACGTCCAATCAGCATTGTACATTAGTTAATCAGAGAAGCAAAAGATTACAGAACGAAGTGGCCATTGGCTTTCCATTCCACTCACCACAGAGAGGAACCATCTGGCCTGCTGTGAGGGCGGAGCAGAGAACTCCCTCTAGGCACAGATGAAGCTGGTTCCCCAGGCCCTTTGCTGGTCAAAGAAATCAAAATGAGACCTTGAGACCTGCTAGTTGCATTGCTAGACAAACTGCAGTATGTTTTCTTGCTTTTGAAAGGAAGTACACACCAAAACCCAGTACACACCAAAACCAAGTTCTCAGCACAAAGGACAGGGAATAAGGGTCAAAGACAGAAGACAGAGGACAGGAAGAAGAGGAAAGGAACAAGGGAGAGGGAGCAGGGGTACTTGCCCTGAAGGGACAAAGGATTTCTTCTAGAGATGAGCTGATGTGGCCCACAGGCAAAAGGCAGTGAATAAAGGGAAAAGAGAAACTCCATGATAGGATGAGTTGGTTAATTTTGATTGGGTGTGTTAGAGTAGCCAGAAGAGAGCTTTTGATTGTTAGACTTTAATACTTTGGTAGCTGGGCCTTGGAGGTCAGCCTCAGGAGGAGAAAACGGCCAAATAAGGAAACGGACCTTGGTGGCTTGCTTTAGGAATGTAACTTAAGAGTTTATTTAACAAAGTGGTGCCACATGCACATGCTAGAACCCTCCAGGTTTATCTGTAATAGAGTTACATGAAGAAACAATGTGATAGAAAGCTTTGAAGATCTTAAATTAGAATCAAGTGTTGTGTGGCAATATTAAAAATTGTGAATTTTGTTTAGTAGAAAACTAGGAGCCAATCAGATACTTGTTAGGGTTTATTACATTCAAATTCTCCTCATATTCCTTCTATATTTACAGCCTACTTTTAAATACCATTTCCGATAAATTTTAGCTTCTCCTTCCTTCCATCTCTCTTTGTCTCCCTCCCTCCTACTCTCCCAGCATCAGATAATCATAATTTAAATAAATGTACAGAGTAAGTCTATAAGCCATCCATCTGATACCAGATAATCTCAGTAGATGGAAAAGAACCCACACATAAGAGTCACACTACACACCACGTCAAAGATGGACACCAGTCAGGCGCACTACACACCATGTCAAAGATAGACACCAGTCAGGCGCTGCTACACACCACGTCAAAGATAGACACCAGTCAGGTGAACTACACACCACGTCAAAGATAGACACCAGTCAGGCGCTGCCCATTCTTGGACACCAAACCTATTTGATTTAGTTACGTACTTAGAATGTGATGGGCTTTGTTTCTTTAGCTCAGCTTGGAAAGTCCATTAGCATAGTTCCAGACTCAGAGGACAAGCTGAGGGTCTAACAGAGTAGAGGAAGTTAAAATCAGGTACATGGAAGAGAAGCTCTATGCCTAGGAGGAGAGCACAGAAGCCTGTAGAAGAGAGGAAATGCAGATACAGTGGGCACAACAGCTTCCTCCTTTATAGAGGCAAGGAGATCCTGAAAGTCAAATACACGTGCGTTACAATACAGTACAAAAGTAATTGTTTCTTGCCAGGACTCCACATTGTAAGCAAGTCAAATCACATCTTGTATTCAGAATGCAGAGGAAAATATGGAATGTCATCTACCAAACTATCCTGTGCATAATTAAACCTTTGCATACCTGACTTAAATTCCAGTGATCTAGGAAATGAACTTATATAGAATAGTTACTAGTCCTTTTCTACTTACATCAAGAGGAAGGCATAATTGTTCTATGTTTTAATATTCCTGTTGTATTAGCGTGCTCAAGCTCCGACCGTTGAGAAAGTCTCCCGTCTGACTCACCTCAGTGAAGCTTATATGAGTGGTGTGGTGTGGTGTGGTGTGGTGTGGTGTGGTGTGGTGTGGTGTGGTGTGGTGTGGTGTGGTTTGGTTTGGTTTGGTTTGGTTTGGTTTGGTTTGGTTTGGTTTTGAGGGGGTGAGGGAGGTTGCAAGGTCAGAGAGCAGATAGGAAGGGACAGGAGGATGAGTGGAATTGAGTGCATGATGTGAAACTCACAAAGAATCAATAAAAAGTTAAAATGCATAGCTGGATGTTACCAAACAAAAATCCCAGTTGCCAGATAAGAAATACACCCTCCTGAATTGTTAGTGAGGGAGGCCCCAAGACCTGCAAAACAATACAGGCTCTCTGTTCTTGGTTGACTGTCAGAACTAGATAACTCTTGTTCGTTATCTAGCAAGATAACTTGATGAAGATTCCACCCGCCTTGGTTGTAATATACATTAAAATCAAGCTAAAACTGAGTGAAAGTTTCCTCCCTGCTGGCTGCTTTCATAATGCCAGGGGTGCAGAGCCGGCTGCTCAGAGAGAAAAGATGCATCAGCTGTCTTACCAAATTCTGAACCATACAAATTATAAACAGTAAGTAAAATCTGCCTGCTGGTATAGTAATCGCACAACTATTATGAAGATAACCACCATCTCCCAGATTGAATTTGAAGCCCACTCCACAGGAGGCAATACATTTCTGATACTGTAAACCTGGTTAAAAATCTATGGTTGGAGAAGTCTTAGGCCCTAAGGGGGAACTCCCTTACTGTTGTTGTTCATCAGCAGTAGCTATAGACAAATACTATTCTCTCGTCCTTAATCAGAGAAATTTCTCCTTTCAATGGAGGGTGGTGAGTGCAAGACTCTACAGCTGACAGTTGAGTCCTAAACACAGTCCTAAACACATCAGTTACATCACCCTGTCTCCAGCTCAGGGAAAAGTTACAGAAGGAGCAGGGGGAAAAATGTAGGAGATAGAAAACAGAGGAAAGAACCACAAAATTCTACCTTTGGGGCATAATACTGCCATTGCAGTATGGTCTCATAGGTTGTTCCCTACTCTGGCCCTGCAAAAGGCTGGGCCTTTTAACAACCAATCATGGATCAGGGAGAGATTAATGGGACCCTTCCCCTCCCTTTTGAATCACCTACTACTGATGAGGCACAGTCATTGTTAGCAGTTGTATACTCAACAGTGAGGTCACCAGGCTCCAATGAATAGTTCCAAACCAGTGATACCACAGATCAGCCTGATTAAAATCAGTGGATCACAAAAGAAAATGACATAAAATGTGGGAAAGGGACAGTAGGGAATCTTGACAAAAAGTGGGAAGGAATGAGAGAGTGTGGGGATGAAGGTCAACAGAATGTCACTCATGTATAAAACTGCCAAAGAATGAGTTAAACACATACAGTTTTTATTTTATTTTTTTTAAACTTTTTTTTAAAGATTTATTTATTTTATTATATATGAATACACTGTAGCTGTCTTCAGACACACCAGAAGAGGGCATCAGATCTCATTACAGATGGTTGTGAGCCACCATGTGGTTGCTGGGATTTGAACGCAGGACCTCTGGAAGTGCAGTCAGTGCTCTTAACCACTGAGCCATCTCTCCAGCCCGACACATACAGTTTTTAAAGAGAAGAAAACTGATTGTATTAATGGAGAAATATTGAGACACTAGCCACAAAAGCGTAGTCAAGGGTGTTCACACTATTGGAATCACAAGAGCCTGGAATGGGAAGAACACAAGCTTAAGGTCAACAGACAGGACAGACAGTCCCTTTACAAGGAACTGCATGCCCCTTGTCTATAGCTCCCAATTCTGGGGCCCTTCCTTGCATTGATATCAAAGTGAGAAATGGATGCAATTCGAGGATAGAATAGAAAATATCTTAATGTTTGGGAAGGAGTTTTTAAACATTTAAGTTAGTATGTAACAAATAGCTCATTATGGAATTTTCATACATAAACATCATTATACTATTAAACTTTGTTCCAACTCCCCTCTCCTTATCCCCTGCCTCCCAGCCCTATCTCCCCATCTGACTAACCCTTTTCTCTCACATAGTCCCCCATTCTGCTTTCGTGCCAGAGGACTCCATTACCTTCTATCTCTCCCTCTGGCCTCTTTCTTTTAAGAATTCCTCCATGACTTTAATCTTAGTACTCAGGAGGCAGAGGCAGGTGGATCTCTGTGAGTTCAAATCTAGCAAATTCTAGGACATCCAGGGCTATAAAGAGGAACCTTGTCTCACAAAAACAAAAACGAACATCTGCCCCTCCTGTGATGCTTTTTGTAGTTTCATCACACACACACACACACACACACACACACACACACACACACACGGGATTTCCACATATGAGGGAAAAAAATCAGTATTTTTTTTCTGAAATCTTGTTTATAGTACTTAACATAATTATCTCTAGTTTCGGCCATTTTCTTTAAAATGGCATGATTTCCTTTTTGTTTATAGCAGAATAAAATTTCTTCTTGTGTGTATACCTTGTTTTCTAGATATCTTCCTCTTGGTAGACACACAGACTGTCTTCATTTCCTGGCTATTGTAAGCAGTGTATCAATAGGCGTAGATGTCCAGGGATCTCAGGGGTCTGTTGACTTTGACTATATAACCTGGCATGGCACAACCGAGTTACATGGTAATCCCATTTTTATTTAAATCCTTCATTTTGTTTCCACACAGGCTGCACAAGGTTACATTCCACCAGCAGTGTGTCCTCACCATTGTTGACATTTGTTCTCTTATTGATAGCTTTTCTGACAGTGAGGAGACAGAATGTCAGAATCTGCATTTCCCCAATGACTAAATACAGTGGACAAATTTCACATATTGTTGGCTGATTGTCTTATTTTACTTGCTTGCTTGGTCTGTTCAGTTCATTCTTAGTTGGATGTTTTGGAGATTTGTTGTTTAATTTTTCCTTCTCTTTACATATTGGAGATATTAGTCACCTGTCTGTTGTATCATTGGCAAAGATTTTTCTCTTTACTCTGGTGATCCTTTCTCTTGCTGAAGCAAAGCTTTTTTATATCTCAAGCAATACTGATTGTTAATTCTTGCCATTCTTTTGTGTGCGGTTGGTGTCCTGTTCCAAACCGCTTGTCTGTGCTGTTTTCTTCTAGCAGCTCCACAGTTTTGGGTGTTGCAGTAAGACTTTGATCCCTGTGGAGTTGATTATGATTTGTATAAATCTAGTTCATTCTTCTGCATGAAATTTGGTTTTCCCAGCACCATTTTTAAAATATTTTTTCCAATATCTATTTTTTGATAGCTTGGTCAAAATTAGGTGACTATAACTATGAGTTTTATTTCCGGTCCTCCATTCTTGTCCACATGCCTGTTTCTGTGCTGGCATCACAGTTTTTGTTACTATAGCCCTACAATGTCATTTGAGATCAGGTATCATGAAGGTTCTTTATCGCCGGGCGGTGGTGGCACACACCTTTAATCCCAGCACTTGGGAGGCAGAGGCAGGCCGATTTCTGAGTTTGAGGCCAGCCTGGTCTACAGAGTGAGTTCCAGGACAGCCAGGACTACACAGAGAAACCCTGTCTCGAAAAACCGAAAAAGAAAAAAGAAAAAGAAGGTTCTTTCTCTTTCTGCTGAAGATTACTTAAACTGAATTGTAGGATTGTTTTTTTCTAGATTAGTGAACATTATCATTGGAATTTTGATAGGGATTGTATTAAACTTGTAGATTGCTCTTGATATTCTAGCCATTTCCACACTGATAATAATTCTGCCAGTCCATGAACATGGGAAATCTTTTGGAGGTTTGGTCTGGTCTGGTCTGGTTGTATATGTGTGCATGCACATACATGCATATGGGTGCTCTCGGAGGCCAGGGCCTTGGAGCCTGTAGAGCTAGAGTTACAGAAGCTGTTGAGCCTCCCCAAGTGGGTTCAGGAAATAAATCTCAGCTCTTCTGGAAGAGCAATCTATGCTCTTAACCCCTGACCTCTCTCTCTCTTCCAACTCCTTTTTTTTTTGTTTTTGTTTTTGTTTTTGTTTTTGTTTTTGTTTTTGTTTTTTTGAGACAGGGTTTCTCTGTGTAGCCCTGGCTGTTCTGGAACTCACTCGGTAGACCAGGCTGGCCTCGAACTCAGAAACCCACCTGCCTCTGCCTCCCAAGTGCTGGGATTAAAGGCATGCGCCACCACTGCCCGGCCTCTCCCAACTCTTTAAGAAGGATTTTACAAAGAATGTGGGCAAAGCCAAGCATGACAGCATTCATCTATAGATCTCACTACTCAGGACTCTAAGGTAGAAGGATCAGTTGAGCCCTGGAGTTCACAGCCTACTGGAAAAACATAAGACACACATGGGTAGACCCTGTCTGGGAAACAGAGAGGATGAGGAAGAAAGCAAGTTTGTTAGGAAAGTGGAAAGAGTGTACCTGGAAGGATGGATGTTATCAAAGTATGTTACGTACATGTATGCAAACACCACATTAAAGCTCATTATTTTGTACAATGAATATACACTGGGAAAACTTTGAAAACGGATCATAAATATAAAGAGGAAGAGGAGATTTGGGACAGAAGGAGAGTGTTTACTAAACTTGAAAATAATTAGCAGTTATATAGACTGTTATATAGACTGTAGGAGATTGGAGAACAGCCTGGCTTGAGCACCTTCCCGACCAGGCATACTCGTCCTCTATTGCCCTGTCTACCCAGTGCTGCCCCTCATTTACCATCCTGTAAATCAGGGTAACCAGATTGCGTATCACTCTAGTTACTTTCTGGTTGTGCAGTTAAGACTCCACGAACAACTTAATTGTGGCCAGTGAAAACCTGTTAAGGCTTGGTTACACTAGGGCACTGACTCATAAAATCCTCACATTTGAATCAAAATGATGATAATGTTATGCTAAGTGAGATTTTTCTCTTTAAAAAAAATCAGGATTAATATTGTCACTGACTTGAGAAATGTGCATTAAAATGTTGGGTTTTTTTTTAATGAGAGTTTGCAGGAATAACACTGGATCTTGATGAACATATAACAATTTGTAAAAGTGAGACGCGAAGGAGCACACTGACCTCCAGGAAAGACAGTGCAATGGCCTCCCTGATTAGAGCAGATCCTAGCAGAACATTATAAAACCAATTTTGTTGCAGCCCGACACAATAATTGTACAAAAAGCACGTTTAGTAAATGGCTTTCTCCCTTTGATAGAAGTATGTGCGAGGACTGCAATCATGGTTACTCTGATATTTATTTATAGCAATTTCATAATAATTCACTAAAGTCTGGACTCGGGGTAATGTTATTGGAGAGAGTGGGGAAATGATCAGAACTTAATTTCCAACTAAGTAGAGATTTAAGGATAAGAGCAATCAAAGAACCTAGCAGATTATGGTCTGATGGGGAGAGTAAGTACAGGGAATGACTGACACAGGTTGAGGAAGATCGTTCCTGTTGGCTTGGAGTGGCATCCATCGCCAAGTGACTTCCATGGTCTACTGTTATGTGCAGACGTAGGGTTTCTTTTCCTTTACTGACAATAGACGTCTTTCATACAATTCATTCTGATTACGGTTTTCCCTCCTCAACTCCAAGATCCTCCCCAGTTCACTACTGACCCAAATTCATACCACTTCTCTTTTATTAGAATATTAACAAGCATCTAAAAAACTAATATGATAAAATAAAAACAAATCAGATTAAAACAAAATAATCAAGGCAAAAGGGAGTCAAAAAAAAAACACATAAGACACATAGAGATGATGGGACACACAGAGTCACACACAGAGAAAACCTAGAAAAACAAAATCAGAAACCATAATGTATAAGCAAAAGAGCCATACGGTTAAAAAGAAATGTGCAGACAAAGCCATGTGAGACAAAATACTTCCAAAAATACCACTGAGTTTGTTTTCTGTTGGCCACATACTGCTGGGCGTGGACCTGCCCTTGACAAGGCTCATAGACCCGTGAGACTCCCTTGGAATGTTTCAATGCCAAGACAAGAACAAAGAAATCGGCCATCTGAGCGATTTTCATACATGACCTCTTATACTCTCATTTAGACTGGCATTGCTCGGTGACTAACTGCAGACCCTAAAGAGAAACTCATAAGTCCTCTTATACTTTACAGAAAGAAATTCTGGATCAGCAACAGCGAGAGCGAACTGATACAAGCTTTCATGGTGTGTGCATGTTTTGCAGTGAGGAATTTCGTGGAAACAGGTTTGCCATCCTGTATAACATCATATCCTCAGCGCTGTGGGCCAATATATCAACTCTGTATTAAAGGGTTTTCTGCTTGGGTTGGAGCAAACCTCAATGTTACATTGGATCATAACTCATCTTAGCCTCCATTTTGTGGTTGTCTTGGGTATTTTACGGGTATTCACATAGCCTTACACTTGAGTATGGTCTTCTACACCCCTGGATGTCACAATTCTCAAAAGCTTCATAAGATATCTTACTCCCAGATTGTCTTAGATGGTTATCTAGTATATTATTTGCTACAAATGATGCTTTCCTTAAGCAGCTATGGTATCTTTAAAAAAAAAAAAAAGTCTTTGATTATTTGGGACAAATGCTCAGGGGATGAGATTTGGTTCAAATAAAAGCTAGCTCTGTGAGGAAAGCTTGGGCAGCACATCCCAGGCAGAGACAATAGGGACAGACTCTAGGGGTGTCCACCCCCTCCAGTGTCTGTGAGGCTACCGGTGTGAAAGCTAGAGACCAACCAGTGAACGAGATGGAGAAGGCCGACTAAGACACCATGAAGCTCACAACTCCTGCCAACACTGAGTCCTTTTTCCCAAACAAATACTCTGAATTACTGTGGCTTCCTAGGTTGATAGAACAAAGTTGTTTTGTCCGAGCTGGTGTCAGGCAGGGGCAGCTGCACTGAGCTCACCCCTTCATGATTCTGTGGTGTGACCCTCTCACACAGCCGTACTTTAAACTTAATCCCATTCGTCACCACAGAGCTATAAAGAAAGATCTGACAACGTCCAATATGAAGCCAGGAGAGATAGTGAAACCCAGGAGAAGGAGGCATTAAAAAAAAAAAAAAAAAAAACCTTTTTACAGCGTATAGGGCAAAAAAAACTGAGAAGAAAAAAATGTTTGAAATAATATTTTAAGCAAAACTTCATTCTCTAACTAGAATGTTTTAATTATATACTCGTAATTATTACATGCCTTTAAGGACCATTGTGGATATGGAAAAATATAATAATTATGAACACCAGAAGTTTCTCCATAGCTTCTAATTTGAAGTAAAACTGTGTGATTAATGGTAAAATTAACATTATAAAGAAGGTAAGAAGTTGAAATACTAGTTAAAATTGTTGTGCATTTAATTTCTTGGAAATTAAGGCTAAATTGATGTGAAACTAATTTAACAATTTTAATGAATCATCTTGGCTGGTCTTTAAAAACTTGAGAATCTGGGAGATAAAACAGAAGGTATCATCTTCCTCCAGACTACAGAGACTCCCCAGCCCTTGCCGGCTAGCTGTGGCTAGAAGCATAAGCACAGTTGGTCCCAGCCCACTCTGACCTTTTTGTCTCAGATTCATAGGTTGAATCACCCAATTTTGAATTATATAGTAAACCATTTAGGTACCAATAGAATTTATAAAAGAATATAAAGATGGGTTCATATAATTAGGAGGATGAAAGTTTATAAAGATATCCTTTGCAATCTGAGGACCCAAGAAAACTAATGGCAAATTTAGTCCCAATCTGAAGACATGGGAGTCCCAAGGACCAGAGGTGATGACGTCTCAGGGTCCTAAGGACAAGAGAAGATAAATAGATATTCACGTCTGTTGCAGGATATTTGATCACACCCAAGATTGTGCTATTTACTGGAAAACCCCATTTCTAGTTGTGGTGTGGTTCAGCCAAGAGTTTTCTGTTTATTCTAAACAGGATTAAATAAAGTCAACCATAGGTCAAGAAGTAGAGTAAACAACCAGTTGAAGGGGAGTGAACAGAGGAAAAGAACATTAGAGAGGAAGTCAGGAAAGAGATGCACAGGAAATAGAAGGGAGGACCACACAGTTTGCCTGGGTGTTGAAACAGCACGGAGAAGGAGAGCTTGCTTTTCCTTTGGAGAAATCAGCTAAGGAGAAAGGCCAGCTGGGTGCTTTCTCTGCCTCTCTAAGCTAGCAGGCTTCCACCGCAGCTGCTGGTTCCCAAGTGTTTATTTAAAACAACATAGCTCACTCTCCAAATCCTTAATGGATTGGCCTATACCTGCTTATTTTGGTGAGGATACTTGCCTTTATTCATCACTCTTATTTATGGACCAGTGTCTTCCAGAAACATATCCTCACAAATATAATCACAAATAATGCCTTACTAGTTACATAGCCTCTCCTTCACCAGGCAAGGTGACTTATAAATTAAGCATCACAGTAACGGAGAGCGAAGCCCCTTCTTGATAGCTCTGCCTATCTGTAGTTCCCCTTTTGGTGACTGGATGTCAAATATAGAATTCCCAGGAAGTCCTGCTCAAGTTGGGCCAATTCTAGGTAACCTAATCAAAACTAGAAGGGCATTAATCTGGTCACCAGAGCAGACCCTGGGGCCATGTAGAGACTGTTCCCTCCATAATAAACTCTCTTCATCTCCTTGACCCCCCTTCCAAGTCTAAAGTAGGTATGAAAACCTTAGGAAGATATCAGGGTGGCAAGGCGGGGAAATCTTTGAGCTTTCTGAGCCTACAGAGTAGAGCTCATACTGGGTGCTAGCCTTCAACCCCTCACCTTCAAATCTAGATACCTGTCTGGCAGGCCCCTAGAAAGATAGAGGAAGACTAGGAGGCTTCAAGAACATATTCAGAGTCAACAGTAAAGGCTAGACCCATGGGGAGTATCCCAGAACCCTTGCAGCTCTTCAGCCAACTGCTAAACCTGTGTCTATTTCAAAGCTTATAAGTAAACATCCTGGGTAGATCTGACTGAGGCTTACTACTCTTAGGAGAAAAAAAGAAAAAAACAACTTAGACTCAAGATGGCATGGTGCTTGGCCCAGTGGAACCCATCTCTATACACAGGTCCTAAGAACAGTGCTACCCCAACTCCCCTTGAGTCAACTCTCTTAGACTCCGGAAGCCACTATTCACAAAGATTGGGATATCTCTTATCACACATTCTTTGAACCAGCCACTGGTTTAGATCCCATCTCCTGGCTTTCAAGCCTTATTTTACAGGCCTTTAATCTGCAGAAGTTGAGAGAAGAGGCTCCCATGAATGCATTCAGTATAATTGGTAACAACCAGAGATCTTGGATACATAGCTGGGGTAGCAGAAAAACTGCCCACTCGTCTATGCTTGGGCCAGCTGTTACTTCTGACTCAAGCTAGGAATAGTTGGTAACTGCATCTCATCCGAAAAGCCCAAGGCATGTCCAACTGTGTTTTGGCATTCTCCTTGAATCCTAAGGTCTCTGTCCTGCTCTACTGTGGACTTGGGGTATAGGAAGTTTCTTGACTCACTGAACCATTCCACCGCCATCCATCCATCCACGTCGGTTGCTATAAGAACTTCCCAGTCTCTTTCTATCTGGAGTCTTCTACAGCATAGGTTCTGCCCTGCAACCTATGGGTAGGATGTCCTGGGAAAACTTTGAAGTAATGTAAAGTCCCCAACAAGTATTTTAGTTGAAGTTATAAGTTATCATTAAGCAGTTAGAGAAGACAGCTTATTAACCACAGATTAATAAATGTGCCCACTGTATCATGAACCTAAAAAGGTAGCATACATTCATGGAGAGAAGGTTGCTTTATTTTTGTGAAAAACAAATTCAAAAACACTTTGAAGGAATGAAAGATATGTAAGATAAACATCTTATGTAGCAGTTATGCACAGTCTAACAGTGACATATACTCCTCCGTCCCCTGAAACTCTCACCTTTGATTATGAGAAAGTCTTATTAGGAGATATTACATATATATGCTTCTTACTATTTAAGTTGTAGAAATTAAGATTTTCATGTAATACATATATTCCATAAAATGCTACTCAACTCTATAAAATAGTTGAATCACATCAACAGGGATATAACGTGGGAGGCATGATACCAAGTGAAGTGTGCCTTGCACAAGAACACAGGCATCTCGTGATCTCACTCATATGTAGAATCTGAAGAAAATTGAGATCGTAGGATTTAAGAATAGAGTGGTGACTACTAGAAAAGGGAGAGTCGATCGGTGCGTGCGCAACATAGTTAAATAGCAATTAGAGGTTTGGTATGCTGGTGTTGCCCAATAGGGTCACATTAGCTAGTGCTAATATACTGTATACCACAACAAGCTAAAGAAAGAAGTATAAGTGATCCATGTTAGAGCAGATATGACCTAAGCACTCTACAGTATCTATATATCAAAATACCGTATGATAATTAATAAATACATACATTATTATATTTTACACATAAATTAAAAGTAAATTAAAATATTGAAATAAAGTTTCCATTTGCTTATAAGCTAGTCTACAAGCTGATAATCGTGCTGTCATGATCCTTGTATATAGCATCTATTAACAATAGGTGCATAATCTCTGTCTGATGCTGTGCTAGGTGAACATCCATGATCTCATGTCACAGAAAAGGCCATCTTGATAGTAACCAACTGCCTCTTTTCCATTGTATTAGTCAAGATTTTTCAGAGAACAGAACCACCATGTGTGATAAGGGAGCACATAAGATTTGTTAGTAGAGTTGCCTTATCTATTTTAGAGGCTGCGCCCTCCCACAGTGGACTATGTAAACGTTAGAGACAGGCATACTACATGCAGATACACAGGGCTCAGAATCAGGGGAGTTCATTTCAAGTCCTATGGCCTGAGAGTCCTGGGACCACTGGTGTAAGCCGGAGTACCAAGGCCAGAGGGCTTGGAGTTCCAGTATCTGAGGGATAGAGAGTAGTGGTATCTTAACCCTAGGAGACAGAGACCAAGCAAGCAGCATCTTCCTGCTTCTACTTTCAGATGACCACCACTCTTCTGTGAAAACACCCTCACCACCACACATGCCAAATGCTTTCCTTGTTCTCTACTATTCCTTATCCCAGTAAAAGTTAATGCCTAAAATCAGCCATCACTTTCCTAGTGAGATGGGAAAGCAGAGGCAGCACCATTTATTTACTAGATTAAAGCGTGGGACCCCTGCCAGGCAGTGGTGGCATGAGGCTTTTGGAGGCAGAGGTAAACAGATTTCTGAGTTCGAGGCCAACCTGGTCTACAGAGTGAGTTCCAGGACAGCCAGAGCTACACAGAGAAACCCTGTCACAAAAAAACAAAAACAAAAGAGAGGAATAAGACCTGATGCTTCAACAGAGTCTAACCCTTCAATGTTAGAAAGCAGACATGTGGGTTTGCATTTTATTTAGCATATCCATTTTAGCGAGGCTCAAGTGTTTATGTCTCTATCTACTATTTGTTTCTCCTCTGATCAGTTGTTGTCATATAAATGCTATTCCTAGCCTGATTTGCTCCTAGATCATTTATAAATAACAGAAATTGTTCATATTCCCTTGCAGATCTGTTCTGCTGAACCACATGGCCAGAGAGCATGCTTTCAACATTGGTTTGCCAGACAACATTGTAAACTGCACTGAATTCTTATGCACATTACAGAAGAAACTAGACAAGTAAGTATTCCCTGGCAAAACACAGCCTAAACCTAATTTAATGTTAGTTACTTCTGAATTTTTAAAAATTGTTTTAATAAATTTATTTAACTTAGAATTAAACGAAAGTTACTCATTTCTTATGCTGTGGGATTCTACATTTTTTTTGGCATTATGTAGATTTTATCTTGATTATATTGCCTTCTAGTGAATTTTGAAATTATTGCATTAAAATGCATACTTTATGCCAAACATTGACCCATGTAAGTTATATTGTAAGAAAATATGCTCATCATCAATATTCTGTTCTTTTCTCATTGCTATGACCCAATACCTAGCAGGTCACAACTTCAGGAAGGCAGGGTTTATTTTAGCATATAGTACCAAGGGATGCCAACCATTGTGGCAGGAAAGGGAGGGCTTTAGGAGCAGAAGGAGACTGGACTGGTCACATTGCTTGCACAGTCTAGAGCAATCCTTGCCACAGTTTGAGTTAAACAGCACGTTGGCCAATTTAGACTGCTACAACGCAAACCATACTATACCATGCTTTCTACAAAGCCAAGTGGGTAAAGGGATAGGGGGATTCACAGAGGGAACATATTACTCTAGTTTGTTTAACCCAAATAAATAAATATAAAATTAAAAATAGGGTTCTTGTGACAGTTGTCCAAAGGATGTGTTTAGCAGTGTGTGTGTGTGTGTTTCCTGTAGTTTACAGTGTTTGTACTGTGAGAAGATCTTCAGAGACAAAAACACACTTAAGGATCACATGAGAAAAAAGCAGCATCGTAGGATCAATCCAAAAAACAGAGAATACGACCGATTCTACGTCATCAATTACTTGGTAAGTCTTGCTGCTTATAGCTTAAAATTCGGCTACAATACCACAGTCAAAATCTACCTACAAGCCAACTTATGTCTGAATAATGAATGGGTTGGCACAAAGTTTAAAAGGTAATGAAAAGCATTATTAAGAAGTAGTTAGCAGTGGTTTACAAAGCAAATATGATTGGTTGTATTTTGGTTTGACAGATGTTTCTCCAGTAAAGTTGACAGATGCATCTCTAGAATGCAGTGTGATAGCAACTGGAAAAAACAAACAGTATTTCATTATCTACAAACCATTCCCCATTTGATGTTATCTGGCAGCAGGAGTTTATGTATTCTGCTTTTAAAAGCCTTTATTGAGCATTGGGTGTGCTAGATGCCACACAAGATAATTTTTTAAAAGCAATTTCTTTACTCTTCTCCCATCTCTCCACTAAACGGTCCTCCCCTTATCCTCGAAATAAAATGTGCATCTGTATCATTGTCTGCCAGCTTCTTTTTAAGAGAAGTTTCAGAGAAACTGTTCCATTTTATTAAGCAAGTATTTTTGTTTAGTGCCCCATGCCACGGATTTTAAATATTTAAGGTACAAAGTCATTGTCCTGTCTGCTGCCTACTGTAGAGTCATCCTTTTGGGACAAGCAGTGGTATTCAGTTACTGGAGTTATTTAAAATTCTGGGAGGGAATTTTGGACTGACATAATGACTGGAAAATGCTCCCAGGCCTACCTTCAGTCCCCCAGCTTTTTCATTGTATGTAATAAGGTGTCCTACCCATACATAGAAAAGGCTTACGCGTTCTACAGAACGATGCAGGATGACAGTTCTGATGCTGAAATTTCCTGAAGCAAGAGTTGTTTTTCCCCCTCTCAATAGAAGTACATTAAAATTTGAGCCTGTTGATTTGGAAAGACTGAGGGAATATTATCAGCCACTTCCTGTGCTGGGTAGAAAGAGTACACAGGATCTGTGTTGGAAGTCTCTGCTCTCGTGTGCACTTTTTTCTTTCTTTCTTTTTTTTTTAACTTTTCGAGACAGGGTTTCTCTGTGTAGCCCTGGCTGTCCTGGAACTCACTCTGTAGACCAGGCTAGCCTCGAACTCAGAAATCCGCCTGCCTCTGCCTCCCAAGTGCTGGGATTAAAGGCGTGCGCCACCACCGCCCAGCTCATGTGCACTTTTTATGTGTTTTAACTTAGTGTTAAACTGAAATTCTCTTCAAGAAGTAAGTTTAGCATTTGCTTAAAGATTGGCTCTGACCAATCTTTAATCTTGCCAACGTTTACTACAAATTTTTTACAACCATCTCAAGGCAAAGACACCCTCTGAGTCCTTCTATCTTCTCTTTAAATCATTCAGTCATCACTTCCTAGAGCCAATGCTGCTTCAGAGCACAGCCCACTCCAACAGGGAGTGGACGCCAGCACTGGCTGCAGTATGCAGCCGCTGTAGCAAGCTGTGAAAGCAATTTACTAGTTCTCCTTCCGGGGCCCAGTTAAACTAATATGCAAGAGCCGCGAACGAGCAGAACACTGTATAGCTGGAGAGACTTTACCTTGGAGGGAGACTTCAAAGGATCCACACACTCATGGTCTGCTAGCATATTAGAAAAATGTGATACTTCAATCCCTGAGCATCAAGTAGTGTGCCTGGCTGTCAAGCTGAAATTATTTATGAGTCCCAGCTGTCCCTAGGGGGAACACAATAGGTTGTACTAACCACAGATTTGCTGTAGCACTTCATGGCTCAAGAGAATATAATGGTCTTAGTAAATATGAAGTGAAAATGAAATCACAACTAGAGGATACTATTGACATAAATCCCATTTTTAAAATAACAACAACTGAGATCTTTCTGTGGCCCAGGCACTGTCACAGGTATTTATATACTGAATCATTTATCCACATTCCCAGGACACGAGCATTAGTATGAAAGCCGTCGAGACTGGGGCTTAGTGAGTTTAGTAATTTCCACAAGTCCACATAGCCAGGGTAAGCTAGTTATCCACTGCATCCGTTTTCTCCATTCGCACAGTTGAGATAATGTTGGCACCTCCATTGTATTCTTTAGCTGAGTTTTTTAAAACTCTTAATTTTATGATGACCTGTTCTCTTGTAACAAACCAGAAAGTACAACTGGCTTTAATCTGCGAGAATGTAATGAAGGACCATAGCACTTTTAGCCCAAGTATTAAAATAAATAGTTAATAAATATGAACATGATTAGAAAGCCGGACAGTGGTGGCACACGCCTTTAATCCCAGCACTTGGGAGGCAGAGGCAGGCAGATTTCTGAGTTCGAGGCCAGTGTTGTCTACAGAGTGAGTTCCAGGACAGCCAGGGCTACACAGAGAAACCCTGTCTCGAAAAAAAAAAAAAAAAAGAAAGAAAGAAACAAAAAGAAAATGATTAGAAAAAAACAAAATGTATTCTGATATATTAGCATTTTTTAAAATGATGCAAACACTTTTGAAAAGGACAGAAAAAAGCAATAAAGTGCCTGATATATATGACGGCCCTGAAGTAAAGAACTGTGCACAGACACCTCAGAAGTAACAGCATCCCACGGTGCTTAAAGAGTCTGGTAATTAGTAAAAAGCATAATGCTTCGGATATGCATATAAGAGACTGTTCCCAGTAGTACATCATTGAAGAAAAATTTAGAACCAGCAGCTTCTCAGCATCATCACAGTCTTATTTTAGACATGTTAATGAACAGTATTTAATGTGAAGAACAAGTCATTAACATGAAGAATAAATTCTCTAAAATTTTACCTAAGTAATAACTAATGATAAAAACTTACTTTTTAAAATAAAAGCAAAAGAATGAGGGACATCCATGACTCATTCCCCACAGGGATGTGGGCAAATGGCAGAGCCGTAGTAGTCGTCTGTGCTATGGTCCCTTCTGTCCATTTCAAGCAGTCCACATACTTTGCAGCGCCCTCCAGACAGCAGACTAGAACAGAAGGCAAGCAGGGTGGCTTGTCAGGTCTCTACTCAGAGTTTAAAGGCTAGAGTAGGAGGCTGCTGATAGCACAGTCAATGAAAATCTTGTCCAAAACCAGCATCCCACTTCCTCTGTGGACTTTATCAGTAGTAACTCGGCCATCCACCATGGGTCTTCCAGCTCCATTTCAAACTCTTCTAGCATCTCCAGAGCCTCCTGGGTACTCTGGCAAGATGCACTCGAGCAGTCACCAAAGATGGAAGAGCAAAGGGCAAAGGGGCTGTTACCAGCTTCCCTCCACACTGAGCAAATTGGCGAATGCTTTGCTTCTTAGGTGAGATAATTTCCATGTCTAATAACTTATATTAGTTTTTTGAATGTAACAGACTTACAAACACATTGAACTCCTTTGCACAGTCTGGATCATCTCCCAAGAATCTTGTTTTATCCTCACCAACAAGAAACAGGAGTTCAATGTCTAGTAATAACTGTTAAGAGACAAGCTCTCTCTTAGTTTCACAGCCAGATAGTCTAGCCTCAGATAAAACCAACTGCTTAACATCACTGGGCTTCAGCTGTGTGTTCCTAAGGCACTCATTCAAGCCCAGAGTTTTCTGAAGAAAACTGTTTCTGCTGTGGTTTTATCATCTGGTCTGTTTTGTTTTATTTCATTTTTTTCTTTTATTTTCTTTTATATTACTTTGTGTTAAAATATACAAAGCCATGTAGATGTAGGCTCCTAGCCTAAAGAGTTGTTATAATCCTATAAATCCTTCACGTTAAACAAAGTGTCTCTTCGTCTGTCTCGTGTGTGTGTGTGTGTGTGTGTATGTGTGTTAAGCGTGTGTGCATGTGTGTGTGTGCACATGTGTGTGAGTGTGTGTGTGAGTGTGTGTGTGAGTGTGTGTATGTGTTAGTGTGTGTGCATGCGTGTATGTCCGTGTGTGTGTGTGTGTGTGTGTGTGTGTGTGTGTATTTGTGTGTGTGTGTGTGTGTAGGGGTCCTGCTTTCAGATCTTTCCCTTTTTTCTCTCCATCCTCTCATTGCTGACAGGCCCATCTGATACAGAGGCTTGAGATGTTTTGAACATCTTCACAGACATACTTTCCAAACTTTTTCTTGTGTTCTTAGCTTTCCTGACATGATTCATTAGCACAGTGTCTCAGTTGGGAGTCATGTCCCTTGTTTCTTTGTTTGTTTGCCATGTTCCCCCCTTTAGCTCTTGTCCCCAAGCAGAGTACTTTAGGAAAGTCTAGGTCACTGTCAAGTGCATATCGCTAATTTCCTAATATACTAATACAAATAGATTTTCCTCTTCTCTCAGTAAGTAAATTTTAAAGGTTGTATTATGATAATAAATCTACATAGGTTATAGTGAACACTCAGAAGGTTGCAAAATTACACTTGAGTTACAAAGTTTGACAGTGGAAAGAAAACCGTTTTCCCTTAGACTCGGAACATTTGTTGATAGCATCATTTACTCATTACACTTGGAATGGTTAACATCACAGATGGTCTCTCCTTGAATGTCTTGCAGCAGTAAAAATATGACCATAAATCCTAGTCCAGCGAGACCAAGTACGGCACGAAAATTTTAATGGATTACCAAATGTTATTACAGAGATCCTGTTTACAGTGCTGAGCCAATTTTGGATGTCCTATAATGAGGTTCAGCACGTTATGATGATTCTAGAATGTAAGTTATAGAGTTCAAATTAACTGTCTCTAACGACAGTATGGTGGATCTCGGCATGTTTGGGCTCGTGCTTCATTTGGTTGATAAATAATGACAGTTTCAAAGCTTCTCATTAAGCTGATGAGCGATAGATCGTCCTGCTCTCTTTAAAGCATAATGGTGCACATAGTTCTTTGTCTTAGCTAAATGAATGCCTTTATTTTAGGGAGAGGCACATCCATAACTGAGAAAATCTCGGTTGCAGGCTTCCAGAGGAAAGACACTGAGTGAGAAAGAAAGCGGTGCTTAGAGCCGTCCAGGCTGAGCTTGACCCAGCCTGAGTCAGCTCCTCGGAAAGATGTTCAGTGGTAGGCCTCCATGACTTTGGTGTCTGTCTGCTTTGGCAGGTTTGAGTGAGAAAAGACAGGTCATAAAGAGGAAAAAATGTTCAAAGGAGAAAATAAAAATGACTGGACCAGAATAAACCACCCTAACCATCCTTCTGTGGTGTTTTGCTGACACTGACTTACCAAACAAAAGTCCCTTAAAGTGGAACTTATGAACTGACTGTTAAAGATAAAAGGTTTGAATAGATACTGAATACCTATTCATACCCAGCAAGTGCTTTATAGATGTCTAATTACCTCATAAATTCTTTTTTCGGAAATAAGATCTAAATTGACCTCAATTTTTATATTTTTAAAGTTACGTTTAAAAAAAAGCAAAACCTTGGTAGTATCTGCTATGGGCAGAATCAGCAAATATAACCAGGAACAAAGGCCAAGTCTCCCTGGACCTTCAATGGGAGGAGATGAAGAGCAAACAAAGGAACAAGCACATACACACCTGCAACTCCTGCAGGAACCTAAGAGGCTTGGAGCAGGAGGGGTGTTACTGTTTCTCAGGTTTCATTGTTTGAGCCTGTCCATTTATATATGGAACTTTAGTCATTGTCACACATACTCCATTCCTGTCCTTCTCTCTCTGGAACTTCTCTTCTTGTCAGGTTTCCCTACCCCATATTTTTGCCTTCTCTTTGTGCATGGCCAGTGACCCCAGAGTTTCTTGACTGAGCAAAGGTAAGAGATCATTTATTGGAGCAAGAGGAACTTACTAGTGGCTCCAATTACAGCCCCTCCTCCAACAACACTTAATTGCCCCAGTAGGGGTGGGGCCTCATATTGTAGATATCATAGCAGACAACCACAGCTACAGTGAGGTCACAGATACAATGACTGTGCCGTGCCCAGGGACATCTTTTTTATTAGAAGGCCTGTCAGAGGAGGACTGAGTTGTGTTCAAGCAGAGACCAGAATGACCACGCAGAGATGTGGAGGATGAGCGTATCAGACAGAGTATTCAAAAGGGAATCGGGTCTGCTGTGTTGAGGATACACAGGAAGACCAGCCTGGCTGGGACATCCTGAGGAATAAAGGGGCAGCAGGAAATAAGGATACAGAAGGAGCCCAGGAGGGCATGGAGATACGTAAACCGTGGTAGGAAATCCGCACTGTTTCCCAACTGTGAGAACTGTCCTTCAGAAAGATCGCTGTGGCTGCTGTCTGGGGAATAGGTGAGCAGAGAACAAGCGTGAAAGCAGTCTGTGTGAGCATGTCAACCTGCAGGCTGCATACCGAAGCATGCGGCTAAGAAGAAGTTAATTATTAAAATCATAAACTTCCTTAAAATGTTATGAGGGGTGTGTGTGCGCGCATGCGCGCTTGTGTTTTTATTGTGGCTGTTGTAGTTCTGGTTTGGGGTCTTTTTTTTCATGTGTGTATGTGTGTATGGTGTGCATGAGGGCTTGTGTGTATGCACATACATGCAGAGACATGAAGTTAATGATGAATGCACTCCTCCATCGTTTTCCCCCTTTATTTATTGAAATTGTTTCTCCCTGAACCCAGGACTCACCAATAACAGCTAGTCTTGCTAGCCAGCTGGCCCCAGGAATCCCCTCTGTGGGCCTCCCAAGTGCTGGGATTACAGGTGACTACCATGCCTCCTGGCATTCATGTAGGTTGTGGGGATCCACAGTCTGGTTTTCACACTTATGCAGCAAGTACTTTATCCACTGAGGCACTTCCCCCTCATAGTGGCGGCAGTGGTGGTGGTTGTTAAAGTTTGGAGGAAGGGGAATTGTAACTTGATTATGAGGTTCCCAGATGTGAACTCTGCAGATGATAGCACCATTTTGCAATGTCAAAAGATTGTACATGCTGTACTGCTAGGCAGTATTTCAGAGTCCTTTCCAGGAACCCTTGGTCATTTTCTTTAAAAGGGGAAAAAAAAAAAGATCCTTAAGTGACACTAATATATATCCAGGGTTGAAAAACAGTGATTTAAAATTAAGAAAGTGGGGTGGGGGATGGGAAGAAAACCGTGATTAAAAGGCCTCTGCTGTTTCTTCAGAAACAAATATTTTTACTTTCATAGCTTTTAGTATTTTAGGATTTATTCACCTGTATCTCAGCCATGAACTTTTATGTGTATCTTACTCGTACTACTTTGAAGCCATCGGAGCGCGTTTGTTTTAGTGCTGGTGGCATTTATGTTCAGTGTCTGTTTTCTCACTCTTTGCACCTCTTCTCCTTACTCTGTCTGAACTCTGCCTTCTTCCTTCAAAGGAACTCGGGAAGTCATGGGAGGAGGTGCAGTCGGAAGACGACCGGGAGCTGCTGGACCTTCAGGAAGAGTAAGGCACAGCACTGCTGCTGGTTAAGTACAGTGTGGAAGAGCAGGCAGATGATTCTTTAATTTGGGCTGTAATTACTTTTCCAAAGAGGGAGAATAAAAAGAAAGTCTCTGAGCCATGCACTCTTTCATGAAAACGACAAGGTTTTTAAATTGAAATAATTTTCCCATAAAAATCACTAAAGATACATGTGGGTGAGATTAGTTGGGGTTTGGGTTTTTGTTTTTTTTTTAACAGATCTTGCCTCGAGTTTATTTGTAAAAACAGCATAGGACACTGGTCATCTGCAAATAGTGTATGGGTAGGTGTGTCACGGCAGTCCATCTGTCTTCACGTTGGCAGGAGCCTTTTCTATGGGGCCTTCACAGGGGCCTGGGCACCTTTGGGAGCCTGGGCTGGAGCTGAAGCCTGGGCCTTAGCTGGAGCTGCGGCCTCTGCCTTGGTTTGAAGCTTGGGCTTTGGTTGGCCGAGCCTATGACCCTTGACCATGTAGCTTCGAATCCGCTTCCCAAGCTTGGGGTGAGCGATGAAAGTCAGGCGGCTGAGTTTGCGCTGGGGCCCTTTGGCATCTTGGGCTTGATGGCCTGAGGCTTCACAAGGACCTTGATGGCCTCTGCGCGTGCACTCACTGCCTTTGCATTGTTGGCCTGCATCTTCTTCAGGCCTTTCTTGTTGTGCTTCTTGGCAAAGCACATGTTCCTCAGGAACTTGGGGTCAACCCCCTTAAGAGACTCGTATCTTTGTGATCGGGGTTTCTTGATGCCATTTCTGTGCCAATTCTGGGACTGGCTGTGTGTGGTGTGGTTCTTGGACTTGGCCATGTCTGCACAGTAACCCACGGCTTCCGAAGCGCCTGGGACTGGAAGAGAAAGGCCCGCAGTGCAGCATGGGAAATAGGGCCGACGCTGCCAGAAGGTCCAATGGAACCTTGGGTTTGTTTTTTGTTTTGTATTTTTTTTTTTACTTTCTACTTTTTCATACAGGGAGCAGGACATACAAATACAGAAATTATGTTAAGAACACAGATATGAATTGTCAGCATCTTAGACAAAAACCTTCTGAAGATACAACGGTGAAGACAGAAATCCGACTAAGGCTTTCTGATTTCTTCATATTCATTTCTACCATACATAAAAATATCATCAAAGGGAATTTAGATAAAGAAAATAAACTCATACTTGAGTGACCGTATGTACTAATACATGTTAGACAGTCTGTTACGTGATTCTTCCATTCATCCCTTTGAAGCGGTACTGGTTGAGTCCCGTAGTGACACTGTGGTACAGACAGGTTAGACAGCTTGTCTCAGGTCACAGTTAGACAGGAATGTCACTGAAAGAGACATTGCACACCATACATTCTGTAATGGGCATTTCCAGTTGTCACTGTCTATGCCCATTCTCCGATTCTTCCTTAGTAATAAAAGGCTGATAACTCTCAGGATGCTTTCTAGCATGTAAGTAAGACTTCCCCAGCCTTCCTTGCAGCTATGTGTAGCCATATAACTGCACTTTGACTGCAGAGATTTCAGCAAGTGAGAGTGCATTGCAAGGTATAGAAACAGTATTTCAGCACTATGGTATGTGTAGCTCTGCTCCTTATGGGGCCTTCCTATCACTACAGTCTAAGTACCCGACAAGAGGAAACATAAGAAGAGAAGGGTTTATTTGGGCTAATGGTTTCATGGTGGGGCAGCCATGGAGGCTGGGTTCCATCACTGTTGATGGGGTTTACAGCATTGCTTTCCCATCTTCAGATAAGAAAGCAGTGGCCTCGGACCAGAACCTGAGCAGTTACAACCTCCACCTGCCTCCATGCCCCTCAGTTGGCCAGCTAGATCCCACAGTCCCCAGAACAGCTCCACAGTTAGGGTTGTAAGCTGCCTCATGAGTGCTGGGAACCAAACTTAAGTCTTCTATAAAAATAGTACCTGCTCTTAACCTCTTAACCTGCACGCTTTTTGAGATATCATTCTACCACGAGATATAACATTTGCCCCATTTAAAATAATCAGTGTTTCCCTCTTGAATATATGTGTAGGCTTTGTAAAAAAAAAAAAAAATGTACAATCCACTCACTATACTGAAGCACAGTCAAAGCACCTCAGCTCACATCCTGTGTCTTTAGTGCTTGCTAGTAAGAGTAAGAAGGGAATATCCCATCTCTTGGTAGGTGTCGTTTTGGAATTAAATTTCTCTGTCTCTGGAAAGTATCACACCACTTCCATTCTTAAGTCACTGTTCAAAAGAGTGGCAAACAGGGAAACTGGGGCAACACCCATTAGCTGTTTGTCATCTCATGCTTGGAATTCCAGACACTGTATCCGAAACTCATAATGGGATGTCTTTCCCAAAATGTCAGACTCAGGGGTCGGTGGCATTTACTAGGAAAGAAACACTAATACAACTCACCATGAAGTGCACTTCCAGTGAAAAGATGACCATGCTTCCTGTCTTCTTTTTAACCTAGTGACTGGTCCGATTGGCAGGAGTACCCGGTCTCTGCTGTCTGTCTGTTCTGTGAAAAGCAAGAGGAGACAATAGATAAACTGTACGTGCACATGAAGGTGAGGTGCTTTCATCTTTCTTTAATTTTGTTTCATTCTAAGGTGTGGAGCTGGTAATCACTGGATCCTCTACTGGGATGGTTTATGGTACTTGAATCTTCTAGGAAAGGAGCCTCTGGGCATGCTTGAGGGCTTTTCTTGACTGGGTTCATTTAGATACGGTAAAAGTGGACTGCACTCCATGGACCAGTCCAGAACTGAGTTAGGAGAAAGAAACTGAGCAGCAGTGCTTGTTACTCTCTGCTTTGTTCTTTCTCCATGAAGATTTGTTGTTGTGTTATTGTGGTGGTGGTGTTTGTCAAGGTACATTAATCTCATAGAAACAGTCAGGAAGCACACATCCTCCAGTCATTATTCCATTCCTGAAAGTGCACTGGACAAACAGAAGAGACCGGCCAGGTCCTTCCTGGAGAACAGAGGATGGTGCAGTATAGAGGATGACTCACTGATCCGAGTGGACTGCAGCTTAGACGCCACAGCTCCCGCCCTCGGGGTGCTTCCCTCAGCCTTGTAGCTCAGGAGTTGAGCTACAATGCAGCCACAGTGACAATACCCATATGTAGTGGGTTCTGGGTCTTCTTCCTGGCCATTGCTGTACTGTTGTCTAAGATAGAAAGAACAGAGATCTTGCTAGTCACAAAGGTCAAGATCGCAACTGGACATAATGTGGCCTTAGAGCCGCTTCATGGAAGATATATCAGAAAGAAGAAAAGAAGCATATAGGAGCATTCCTGATCTACTTTGCCCACTGGGTATCATGTTTATATCAAAATGACGCTAAAAGCTAGTAATTCTGAACCTTTATTTGCTTCAGTATACCCAAAAGATACTCCTTCTGTGTTACTCTGACCCTGCCTGGATGCTGGGGTAAAGAAAAGAATATCTAATGATACATTATCACAACAACTTGGGAATGATAATAATAATAATAATTAATAATAATAAATAGACTCCTTCTGATGAGCTCTGACATTCTCTGCCTGTCTTCTGAACTATGTCTGTCTATAGTTGGCATCTGTTTTTCTCTCACCTTCAGGCCTCCTGATTCAGAAATACTATTCTTAGTTCAGCAAAATAAGGACCTGGGCAGAGCTAGAAAGACTATGGGCATATATTCTTATGAATCTGTTTGTCTATAATAGGTTACCAGTAGGATGCTATATAGCCATTTATAGATACATCACCATGTAGGGGTAACATTTTTGGTATCCCCACAAGGACCATTCATCCTGCTCAGTCACTCTCGTTGGTAGCATATCATGAACTCCTGAGCATTCTGCATCTGCTGGTCCTGCACCAAATGCTGCCACAGGGAACAAGATGTTTCTTCTGTGAGGTGATAGGCTTGACAGACAACTGGAGAAAGGTGACAATCAGAATACCATAACTCTCTGTACTGTGGCAGTCCAAAGAAAGCATGGTTAATGTGAAAGTGGAACTGAAGAAACGCACAAACACGCGCGCGGGCACACACCTGACTCTGTGAAACATCACTTATGGTTCTTTAAAACGTAGTTCTGTAGTTGTGGTCCAGATGCCTTGCATGCAAGAATCACAACTTATGACACACTTTTAACAGGCTAGATATTTCAGACATGTAAATTGTCAAAACTGCAATAGGCTGTAACTAATTAAAATGTTTCAACTAATTGATGCTTTAGATTGTGCTTAAAGAACTGCTGACCATGGAGAAAGGTAGTTAGAATTAGAAGCAGATGAACTCAGGCTGTTTCTAATATACTCAAGCCCCTGTGAATCAGATATCTGTTTATAGCTTTACCCTGAAGGATTAAATAATTCATTTGCTTACAAATATACTCCTTCCCTTTTTTAGGACGCACATGAGTTTGATCTCCTCAGAATAAAGTCAGAGCTCGGTAAGTTTGGTTGGGAAGTTATTTTCTATGACGCTGTACTTTTAATGAACCATCCTATAAGTGATGCCTGTGTTAGCCATGACTGAGGGCTGCAGTCACGTGAGCCATCTCTGTACAGATGTTCCTAAATCCACTAAAGCAATGATTCTCGGCCATTCTGAATTCTGATCTTCAAAGATCACATATTTTCACATATTTTCTTCGGCTCTTCTACATATGTGAGCAACTTTAATAAAATGCAATAAGAGGCCAGCAGAAAGAGCACAGGTAGCTTGAGGCTTGGGAGTTTTATTGTAATTCATTTATTTGTTTTGTTTTTGAGACAGAGTTTCATTCACTATGCAGCCCTAGTTGACCTAGAATTTGCTATGTCGATCAGGCAGGCTTCAAACACACAGAGATCTGCCTGCCTTTGCCTTCTGAGTGCTGAGATCAAAGGCGTGCACTACCACACCTGGATAAGAGCTCCGGTTTCTGAACTCAAATAACAGAAGTGTCTGACTCCAGCACATATTATGTATATGACACTATGCCTCAGGGCAGAAAGCTGTGAACTGTGTGTTCAACAGTACATACTGCAGTGCGTGGCAGAATAGCTACTATGTGTTAATACAGATGTGACCAGTTGTATAGCTCTCAGGGCGACTGCCATAGAAGGATTAGCAGTGTTGCGACATAAATTACTAATTTCCTAGTGGTTCTAATATACTGGACTCCTGGATATGTGACTTGGCTTTGCTGCTATTACAGACATGCATATGTATTACACACACAATTTGTTACTAGTCAGGACAATAGGTTGCAGAACCACCAACCTGGTATGAGATTGTGACTTCACCATTTATTTTGTAGCTGTGAGATCTTAAACAGTTTCCTAATGAGTAATGTTTATTCCACCTCTGTGATGATGGTTTGGATGGTGAAATGTATTAAGACATAAAAAGTGGTTAGCATAGTACACAACATGTAAGCCCTATATCAGTGTCCATTATTGTATTTTAATTGTTCCATGTTTTCCGGTTGGTTAATTAGGATAAGTGTTTCCTGTAAGAAATTATAACAAACAATTTCTCCATATTTTCAACATAAAATATTGTAGATATTATAGAATTAATATAAATTCTATAATGTAGAATTATAATATTATAGAATTATAGATCTTATGACATACAAATATTTAAGTTTTTTTATATATCAGTTTAAAATAAATTTAAAATTTTTTAAAGAAAATGAATTCATGACAATGCAGAAATAACGCTGAAGGTTGTGTATAATGATTTGCAGGATTAAATTTCTATCAGCAAGTGAAGCTGGTGAATTTCATCCGAAGGCAGGTTCACCAGTGCAGGTGCTACAGTTGCCATGTAAAGTTTAAATCCAAAACAGACTTAAGGACTCACATGGAAGACGCTAACCACACCTCACTGCTTCCTGACAGAAAGGCGTGGGATCAACTGGAGTAAGTGCTGCTGAACTGACCACGAACCTTGGTTCATGTTGCTCTGTCCTCCAAATTGAGTCGCTTTATCTGACTTCTTTTCTTTTTTTGTTTTTTTTTTTTTTTGAGACAGGGTTTCTCTGTGTAGCCCTGGCTGTCCTGGAACTCACTCTGTACACCAGGCTGGCCTCTAACTCAGAAATCCACCTGCCTCTGCCTCCTAAGTGCTGGGATTAAAGGCGATGTAACTTCTTTAAATGTATATAAATATATGAAACCAAGTACATATATGTATGTATGTGTGTACTTATAAATGTCTGGTGTTTGGGTAGCTGGTAACACATGAAGCCATTATTCTGGAATTTGAGATGACTAGTCGTAGATAGTTCGGTATAGAACTAGATATAGACTTCTAAATTATATTCTATTAGCAAAACATTTCAAGCGCCTTCACACGTTTGATACTCATTTGTCCCATCTTTTTTAATGGCTGCCAGATATGCCATTGACTACTATACTCTAACTTATTGGGATATTTCTTATTTTTTTGCTATTGCAAGTAGTAATAAAATGAATAGCTATATGCCTGCATTTGTGTCCTAATTATATCATTCAGATAAAAATTAGTATGTCAATGATATGTACATCACAGAGCACCTGGTGTACATTTTCCATATTTGGCACTTTAAAAACACTAAGTGTTCATTCTCTGACATGAACTTTTTTAAATAAGTGATATCAAATTTCCCAAGTGTCATTCGCCAGTCTATGATGGGTCTCACATATTTTTGTTGACTTCAGTGGGAGAAGTGGAATGCTAGCTACCCAAAATTTCAGAATCCTCAGAGAATACTAAATTAGGCTTCCACAGAACTCTAACCAAAAAACCTCTAGTTTTCCTTTTTGGAAGACTTCTCATTTATGAGGGCAAAAGTCAGCCCTCTATTGACCTGATACTGGTGTTAGTCCTCATAGAAACTAGAGATGGAGGAACATGGTTGTGGTTTTGTTGGATATTTGAAATTTTTGTTTTTGAAAAAAAAAAAGCTATTTTCAGCTCAGTTAAAATTTTGGAAGGATGCTACTTGGAGTAAATAAAGGGTTTGCTGTTTTTAGCTGATCACAGAGCAGCACAGTACTGGATCAGGCTGCCTGTCCAGCTAATGTTTCCTATCATTAGAGAAAATGAACTGAGCAGCCCACTAGCAAGACTTACGCCAGGCTCATGTCAGACAGGAAGGGTTAGAGGGAAATCAACAGAGGTGGCTCCCTGCACAGCCATTGCAGCTTATCAAAGGGGACATGGCAGAACCAGTGCTGTATGCAGCTGCTGCTTAGATGTTTTTCACGAATTTTACTCATTTGGTTATTCGATGTATCTGTGGTTGCTTTCAGGTATTATTTCCCCACCTATGAGAATGATACTCTCCTGTGTACACTGTCTGACAGTGAAAGTGACCTAACAGCTCAAGAGCAAACTGAAAGCGTTCCCATCATCAGTGAAGATACATCCAGACTGTGTGCTTTAAAACAGAGCAGTGTTCTCAACCAATTGCTACTCCAGGGATGCCTGGAAAACTAGGAGAAGCTGCTGCAGACGCAGTGGACAGGCTGCTGTGGACCAGTGTCGCACCATTTCCTCCTGTAAGACACAGACAAGAGAAGAGGTCAGATTTGACCATTGACACAGCACTATTCATTGCTGAAATCATGGTTGTTCTTAATGAAAATGTTTTCAAGAAATAAAGAAGAAAAATAAAATGTGTTGCTTGTATATTTGAATGGAGAAATTTTATTATATGATTATCTTAAATGATTTTATTTCATAAACTCACGATTATCTACAATGTGGAGAACATA
The DNA here is from genome assembly GCF_004785775.1 of Grammomys surdaster. Taxonomy (NCBI): domain Eukaryota; kingdom Metazoa; phylum Chordata; class Mammalia; order Rodentia; family Muridae; genus Grammomys; species Grammomys surdaster. The sequence goes on along the minus strand of NW_021604633.1, from coordinate 14,485,348 downwards.
AAAGTCACAAACACTCAAATGGATGAACCTGATCTTAAACCATTGTTTAGTCTTCTTCCCACGGGCCTGTCGGGCATCAAGTCACAGAGTTCAGTATGAGTTCTGTACTAAATTGGGAACCTGTGGATGATTAAAACAAGACCCACTGAATCGAAGAAAGATGGCCAAAGGACTAGATAATGCACAAACTAGGCTATTTAAAAATAATCCAAACCTGATTGTATTGCATCATTATTGTTTTCCTGTTACAAACCCCATAGAAACCGGCATAGTGTAATTAGGCTCACTCTTCCCCAAAATATATGTGTACCTATGTATGTGTTTTCCCTGTTATATATTATAACAGCAATAGTCACAAAGATAAGTACCACTGTCTATGAACATAACTACAGTGGTATCATAACACCTAATAAACGGAACTTTTCAATATCATTTTTACTTTTCCCAGGTAGTCTCAAAAATGTCTTCTTATAGCAAGTACCAGCTGTGATACACTTAATATATGAGGTCTTATAAGATGCCCTCAGGAAAACAAAAATCACTTTTGTGGGTTTCTACCAGAAATGAATAGCTTGGATTAAAAAAAACACCATGCAAACCTAAGTTAAGTGACAGTCTGCAAAATAATTGGCTTTTATGCTTATAAAATGTCAGCGTCATTTTTTTTTAAAAAAAAAAGGTAAAATTGTATTCCACATTAAGGAGGGCTAAAGATAGTGTGATGGATGGGTTGGATGAGGGAACAGGAAGTACCATCTGACTTCCATGAAAGGCAGTAGAATATTGCAGATGTTTGGCAGGGTCTGTAAACAGTATAGTGTTTGCATTAGTTACTCTTCTTGCTGTGACCAAAAGCTGACAAAAAGCAACTTAAGGAAAAAGAGACTTATTTTGGCTCACAGGTTTGGGGAGCAGCCCATGAGGCGAAGGAAGCACAGCACCTACGGGAGGAGGTGGCTGATCATGTTGGAGCTGGTGAGGACTGGTTTTTCCTTTTAATCTGGGACTCTAGCCCATGCAATGGCATCACATACATTTAGCATGGCTTCTCCTACCTCACTAAAATATAGAAACTGCCTCACAGCTATCTCAGAAGTCTGTCTCCTAGGGGCATCTTGATCCTATCAAGTTGACTGTATTAACCGTTACAACATTGCCATTAATTTACAGATTTTGATGATGGTACTGTAATGTCTGAGAACGTTCTTGTGTTAATAAATCTTCCCCCCAAATTTTTAAAGATGAAGAAGCAATTTGCTTGCATCTTACTCTCAGAAAATTTACATAAGTATAGAAAAAGAATGATAAAATACATGTTCATGTGTGTAAGATATTAGTGTGAAGAACATATCGAAATTCTTGGTACCGGATCAACTCCTCTAAGTCTGAAATTAAAAGGTTTTAAAATATCATTTTACATTAGGTTTACTTAATCAGGCCCCAAATGAAGCCAATAAATTACATTTGATTGGTGTGATTTTTCTGGATCCCTGAAGGATCTTATATTTACAGTAATTTCAGCTTCCTCCTTTTGGGGAGGTGGGTTGCAGGAATGTGTGCGTGTAAGTACATGTGTAGACTACACAGCTAAAGCTTTAGGGTATCGTTACTCAGGAGCCATCTACCTAATTTTTTGAGGAAGGAGAGCTCTGTGGGACCAGAGACTCACCAGTTTATCTAAGCTGATGGCTACCTAGCTTCAGGGATCTCCTGTTTGTACCTCTGTATGGATGGGATTACAAACATGCCACCATGTGTTCTTTGGGTCACAGGGGTAAAACTCAGACCCTCATACATGTGTGGCAAGTTCTTTACCAACTGGGCCATCTCCCCAACCCCACATTTTCTCTTTTTTTTGTTTGTTTGTGTGTTTTTTTTATTGGATATTTTATTTATTTATATTTCAGATGTCATTCCCTTTTCCCATTTCCCCTCCCTAGAACCCCCTATCCCATCCTCCCTCCTCCTTTTTGCTTTTATGCCATTTTAATCACATGTAAGTGTTAAGGTCAGTTCTAGATTGAGGGTCTAGCAATACAATAAATGCAAATTGTCAAGGAACAAGCAAGACAATAAACACAAATAGTCAAAGAACAAGCAAGGCAGTAAACCCAATTATGTGAACACTCCCTTGATCACTGTTTCTAAGGACTTATCAGGGTGACCAAAATATCTGAGCCTACTTCCCTGTCCTAGCCCAAAGTCATTTCCATGTCTGAAGCCTACTTCCTTGTTCTAGCCTAATATTTAGATTCATGCCTGAAATTACTTCTTTGTTCTACCCTAAAAAACATTTTCTCTTTTTAAATGCCACTGTTTATTAAACTGGGTTGTTTGTCTCACTTTTGAATTGAGATTCTTTATGCCGGATGATTTGTCATGTTCTATTACTCATTTGTCCTGCTATGGTACTTTGGATTCATTTATTTGAATGCTTGGCCTATTAGGAGGTATGGAGGCCTTGTTGGAGGAAGTGGGCAGTGTGTCACTGTGGAGGAAGACTTTGAGGTCTCATATACTCAAGCTAGGCCTAGTGGAAGCAGTCTTCCTCCTGCTGCCTGCCCCACAAAAAAAATATTCTATGCCATCAACTCTCACTAGCCCAATACATTACACACCTCCCCTTCTGTTTTTCATCTGTTGTTTGTAGCAATCTTAGTAATTTGGGGCTAAATATGTTTTTTCTTTTCAGGTAACAGGTAGCTTTTCTTTATTTTCTTTTTATTGAATATTTTATTTATTTTCATTTCAGATGTTATCCCCATCCCTCCCCCCCTGAACCCCTTATCCCATCCCCCTGCTACTGCTATGAGGATGTGCCCCTACTCATTCCCCCCTTCTCGCACTCAAATTCCCCCACAATGGGGCATCCAGTCTTCACAGAACAAAGGACCTCCTCTCCTACCAATGCCCAACAGACCATCCTCCACTACATATACAGCTGGAGCCATGGGTCCCTCCATGCGTGTCCCCAGGCTGGCAGTTTTAGACCCTGGGAGCTCTGGTTGGTTGGTATTGTTGCTCTTCCCATGGGGGCCACAAGCCCCTTCAGCTCGAGAAGTAGCCTTCTAACTCTGTTCTTTCTTTACAATTGAGACCCATACATACCATGTATGCTCTACAACACTGGCTTCTGAGGTTCTAGGCTTTCCATGTTTAGCGGCAGCCTATGTGATAATACATTGCCTGGATTTATACATCATATCTGCTCTGACCATATCTTTGAATGCCCACACATCAAGCTCTGTAGATAGATACTCATGTAGGCTTTTCACTAGAACCTAGCAAACACAGAAGTGAATTCCCTTATTGTGAAATGCCTAAGTAAAAGTCAAGTTAAATTGTCCTAAAAACAAAGGTTAAAAAGACAAGTGTTCTCTTGTCTCTAGAACACTGTCTCTAGGAAACAGATTTGTTGGGAAAATCAAACTGTGTCTACAGTGTTCTCTAGATTGTTCTTCAGCTTTAGAATAGGAGCAAAAGGATGTAAGTTAAAACCAAGAATAGCAAGCTTCAGAAGGAGAAAGCTTTGGGGGTGAGAAAAGTGTTGCTGTGGAAAACAAGTCAGACATAACAGAAAAAGTGAGACCTAAGGAGAGGCAACCACTGAAAGAGAAAAGCACTTGGGGTTTAACTCATAAGATACTATTCTGAGGGTAGATGGGTTGGTCTATTTTAATGATCAAAGGAGTAACTTAAACCCAATCAAATCTAATAATAGAAGCAAAATTCCAGAAAATCACAGTGACTCTCTGAGAGACCAAAAATGCAAGCAACTACTGGCCAAGGCCTCTCCAAGTTATAAAGACGCCTTGCCAAGTGGCACTGGAGAGCTCATTGTAAAAACGGACAAGCATCTGAATGTGGAAATACACCAATAATCCCAACACTTGGGAGGCTGATGTAGGAGGATTATAAATTCAAGGACAGCCAGGAAACATAGTAAGACTGTCAAAAACCAGAAACAGACAGAAAAGATGATTCCGTACCCACATCCAGCAGATTAAACAAACATACAGAGACAGGCCGGGGGCTGGGAGTAGGGGGTGCAGCAATCAGCAGAAAGAGGGAACAATAAATGAAAAGAAGCTGCTTGGGGCTTTAATGAGTTTGTAGGCATCAGTTCAATTAAAGATAAAGTGCTACTGTGCCCGGAGGAATCATACCTGAGAACGCTTGGAATTAAGATTCAAAATGGAGACAAGGAGAAAAGTAAATAACAAAAGGATCCAGGAAGTGTAGGGTTAGAGTTTTTAAAACCTACTTTAATTATGGCTCTTTAATGGTTCAACCTCCCTTCTAGCCATCCGCATGCACCAGAGGTAGGGGGAAGGAAAGGTTAATAGGAGACAGGGTTTGTGGACCTGTTTGGAAATAATTCTTTGGGGAGATTCCAATCTTTGTTGTCAGCACTCCCGCCCACTAGCAAAAAACAAATGAATCAGTAGTGGCAGTCCAGTGCACTCAGCAAACACCAAACAGAAATCAGCAGCAGCAGCTCCACCCAGAAGAACCTGCAAGGCTCTGCTGATCAGCAGGAGTCCCACCAGAAGTCCTTTGGAGTGTTTCTCTCTATGAAATCACCACAAGTGATGATCAGCAAAGAAAGCAAGACAAACCCATGCAAGAGTGTCATCAGCAAAAACCAGCATCAGTGAAGCCCACCAAATGGCCAGCAAAGGGTTACAAGGTGAACCAATGCAAGAACATTGTCTGTTGGGTTATATTTATACTCTTTCCAAACATGTCCGCTCAAGGGTCCACTCCAGCAAAACATCACATATACTTTCACCAGACAGCTTCCAGAAAACCACTACATGTATGTTCTCAGCAAAACATCTTATTCAGAAGACAGCTTCCAGAAAAATATCCCATGACACAATTGAGTCTCCAATGAAACCAGAAATTTCCATGTCAAGGCATGATAGTGATAAGTGAGATCTGATCCTGGACTGGAGTATACAGAGAAGAGCTCCCATTTATGTAGAAGTGTGGGAAGAATGCACTATTAACAAAAATGCACTGTCCTGGTAGGTTGTTGACCTCTTGCTTGAAAAGATAGTCTCACCTTTGTTCAGTAATTGAAATTAATGGTTAAACCTAAGGCACAGATATCAAAGATGAAAAGTGTGGAAAAGAAGACAAGAGACTCCTTTCCGTGAGAAAGAAAAACTCATTACTTAACACGGTTGCTTTATCTACCCCTTTCTCCTACAAGGGAGATGGATACATTTTCTTTTTCTTCCCCCCCTCCTTTTTTGGAAGAATATTAGAAGCATTGTCTATATTTTTTATTGATTAGGTCATTTGTTTACTTAACATCCCCAATCCTCTCCTCACAGTTCCCTCTCCCATCCCTTCCTTCCCCCCACCTACCCATCCTCCCCTTCTCACAAAAGAGGAGGGAAGCCTCCCATGGATATCAACCAGCCTTGACATATCAGTAGGCTCATCTTCTATTGAAGCTAGAAAAGGCAGCCTAGTTAGGGGAAAGGGATCCAAGGGCAAGCAATGTAATGACAAACAGCCCTTTAGGAGCCCCACATGAAGACTTTGCTGTTATATATGTGCAGAGGGCCTGGGTTCATCCTATGCATGCTCTCTGGTTGGCAGTACAATATCTATGAGCCACATGGGTCCAAGTTAGTTGATTCTGCAGGGTTTTTTTGTTTGTTTGTTTGTTTTGTTTTGTTTTGTTTTGTTTTTGGTGTTCTTGATCCCTCTGGCTCCTTCAATCTTTCCTCTCCCTCTTTCAAAGAATTCTCCAAGCTCCATTTAATGTTTGGCTGTGATTCTCTACATCTGTTTCTATCAGTTGTTTGATGAAATCTGTCTGGTGACAGTCATGCTAGACTCCTATCTGGAAGTACAGCAGAATACCATTAATAATGTCAGTGGTGGGCTCCCTCTCATTGCATCGGTCTCAAGCTGGGCCAGTAATTGATTCGCCCTTCTCTCAAATTTTGCTTCATCTTTTACCCCTGTACATCTTGTAGGCAGGACGAGTTGTGAGTCTAAGGTTTTGTGGTTAAGCTGGTGTCTCAATCCCTCAATTGGAGGTCTTGCCTGGTTATAGATGGCCATTCAGGCTACATATCCCCCATTGCTAGTACTCTTAGCTATTTATTGGGTTACCCCAGTAGATTCCTAGTAGTTTCTATTGTCCTAGGTTTCTAGCTCATTCCAGAATGCTGCTCCCCAACCCCCACCAGTCCAGTTATCTCTCCCAGTACTCTTAGCCAAGCAAACTAAAAGGCAGAGAGAGAGTATACAAATTAACAAAGTCAGAACTTAAAAGAGAGACATAACAACAAACACAGAGAAAATACAAAGAATCATTAAGTCAAAAACCTGTACTACACAAAACAGAAGGACAATTTTCTTGGGAGGTATCATTTAACAAAGCTAAATCAAGATCCGGTAAATAATATAAATAAACCTATAAACTCTAAGGAAATAGAACCAGTCATTGAAAGTCTAAAAAGGGGGTGAGGCAAGATGGTTTTAGTACAGAATTTTACCAGACATTCAAAAAAGAACTAATACCAATACTCCTCAAATTATTCCACAAAATAGAAACAGAAGTAACCCTGCCAAATTTGTTTTAAGGTCACAGTCACCCTGATACCTAAAGCATACAAAAACTCAACAAATAAAGAATTTCAGACCAATTTCCCTCATGAACATAATGCAAAATACTCAATAAAAGCAAAAATGCTCAATAAAATACTCAAAAATTGAATTCAAGAACACATAAAAACAGCACCCACCACAATCAAGTAGGCTTCATCCTCAAGAAGCATAATCAGCCATATATACAAACCGAAAGGAATAAAAAACAACACATAATCATCTCATTAGGTGCTAAAAAGACCTTTGAAAAAGACCTCTTCATGACAAAGGTCTTGGAGATATCAGGGATACAAGGCACATATCTAAACATTATAAATGCAATATACCACAAGCTGACACCCAACATCAAATTAAATGGGGAGAAACTTGAAGCAATTAAACTTAAATCTGGGACAAGGCTGTCCACTCTAAGTATCTATTCTATATCCAACTTGAAATTTTAGCTAAAGCAATAAGACAACTGAAAGAGATCAAAGAGATACAAATTGGAAAGAAAGAAGTCAAAGTACTGCTATTTTAGATGATATGATAGTATAAATAAGTAACCCCAAAAATTCTACCAGGGAGTTTCTACAGCTGATAAACACCTTCAGTTAAGTGGCTGGATATGAAATTATCTAAAAACATTCAGTAGCAGCTTGTCTATATACAAACTATAAATGTGCTGAGAAAGAAATTAGGGAAACAACATCCTTCACAATAGCAACAAATATAAAATAACTTGGTGTAACTCCTACCAAGCAAGTGAAAGACCTGTATGACAAGAACTTTAAATCTTTGAAGAAAAAAATTGAATAAAGTATCAGAACATATCAGACATAAGGTATCAGAAGATATCATGGATCAGCAAGATATAAGATAAAAGATATCAGAAGATATAATGGATCAATAAGATTAACATAGTAAAAATGGCTATCCTACCAAAAGCAATCTACAGATTCAATGCAAATCCCATCAAAATTTCAACACAGCCGGGCAGTGGTGGCACACGCCTTTAATCCCAGCACTTGGGAGGCAGAGACAGGCGGATTTCTGAGTTTGAGGCCAGCCTGGTCTACAGAGTGAGTTCCAGGACAGCCAGGAAACCCTGTCTCAAAAACAAACAAACAAACAAAAAAATTTCAACACAATTCTTTATAGACCTTGAATGAACAATATTCAACTTCATATGGAAAAACAAACAAACAAATCAATGAATGAATAAAAAGCAAGAGAGCTAAAGCAATCCTGTACAATAAAAAAAAAAAAAAAAACTACTAGAGGTATCACCATTCCTGATTTCAAGCTGTTCTACAGGGCAATAGTAATTAAAAACTGTACAGTACTGGTATTAAAAACAGACAGATTGATCAGTGGATTGGATCAAAGACCCAGAAGTAAATCTATATACCTATGAACACTTGATTTTTGACAAAGAAGCCAAAATTATACAATAGAAAAAAGAAAGCATCTTTAACAAATGTTGCTGTTCTAACTGGATGTTTGCATGTAGAAGAATGCAAATAGATCTATATCACCCTACACAAAATTCAAGTTGAAATAGATCAAATACATCAACATAAAATCATATACACTTAACCTGATTGAAGAGAAAGTGGGGGAAAGCCTTGAACATATTGACACAGAGGGCAACTCCCTGAACAGAGCACCAACAGCTCAAGTACTATGATCAACAATTAATAAGTGAGACCTCATGAAACTGAAAAGCTTCTATAAAGCAAAGGATACCGTCAAAAGGACAAAACAGCAACCTACAGAATAGGAAAAGATCCTCAACAACCCCATATCTGACAGAGGGATGATATCCAAAATATATGACAAACTCAAGAAATTAGACACCAACAAACCAAATAACCCAATTTAAAAAATGGGGTACAGAGCTAAACAGAATTCTCAGAGGAATCACTAATAGCTGAGAAACACTTAAAGAAACATTCAACATCCTTAGTCATCAGGGAAATGCAAATCAAAACAACTCTGAGATTCCACTTTATACCCATCAGAATGTCTAAGATCAAAAACTCAAGTGACAGCTCCTGCTGGCAAGGATGTGGAGTAAGAGGAACAGTCCACCATTGCTGGTAGGAGTGCAAACTCATACAACCACTTTGGAAATCAATTTGGTAGTTTCTCAGAAAACTGGGACTAGATCAACATCAAGATCCTGCTATACCACACCAGAGCATATACCTAAAGGATGTATCACCATACCACAAGGACAGTTGCTCGGCTCTGTTCATAGCAGCTTTATACATAATAGCCAGAAACTGGAAACAACCTAGATGTCCCTCAACAACAAATGGATAAAGAAAATCTGGTACATCTACACAATGAAGTATTACTCAGCTGCTAAAAACAAGGACATAATGACACTGCAGGAAAATAGAAGGAACTAGAAAAAATTATCCTGAGTTAGTGCATAATGGTATATACTCATTTATAAATGAACATTAGTCAGAAAGTACAGGATAACCATGTTACAGACCACATACCCTAAGAAACTAAGTAACAAGGAGGGCTTAAGTGGGGATGCTTGAATCTCACCAAGAAGGGATACGGATAGAGAGAGGAAACTGGGGGAGGGGTGAATGGGAAAAGGAGGGATGAGGTGGGGGAGGACAGAGGGAGAGTAATAGGAGAAATGGATGCATTTTCCAACTGTGAATTTGGAGACCAGAAACCAGTGTCTTGGTCCTTTCCTCCAACTACAGTTTGTGCCCTGCCTTTCTACAAAGAGAACACATCCTAAAGAATCAAGAGTCAGCCTGAGTTATATACATGCAGATAACGTTATACAAACTGAGCAGGTTGTATGTAAAATTTAGGAATGCATGCATATATATGAACAACAGTTAAAGGGGAAAAAAGGCCATAAATAACAAGGAGTCCACGGAAGAGATAGGAGGGAGGAAATGGAAGGGAGGAAATGATATATTAATTTCAAAACAATAAAAAAATATTTTAAAAAGATGAAAAAAATATATACCCTGGCTGCTAGAAAGACGATCTTCCAACACAGAGAAAAACTATCCCAAAGGACATCCAGAGAGGATTTCTGATGCAGAAGAATCATCATCTAAAAACAGATCTACTACAGACTTTTGGTTGCTTGGGCCAATAAAGCCACTTTATTGCTTAGAGCCTTTAAGTAAGTCTCTAGACGATGCAGTAGGCAAGTCTTGGCTGACGTAAATGTCTCCCAGTGTTCATGGGAAATGCTCTCCAGTGTCCCCAGTTATCCCACTTGTCTGAGTGACCACTCTAACTGAGCAACCACGCCCTTTCTGTTTGTTAAGTATAGAACCTCACTTTCCCTACTTGAATGTTTTCACATTTGTATCTCTGTCCATTAACATCTGCTTGTCTTCTCTGCACCAACTGGCCTAGTCCACTGTACATCACTACACTAATTTGTTTCCCGCTGGGGCAGCTTTAAATTTGCTAATGAGAAGTAAAAGGAGAAAAGTCGGGATGTCTGCTGCAAGCGTTCTTGGGTGCCACAGACAGATATTGCTAGTGATCTTCCTCCATTCTCCCTTCTGAGAGAAAATGATAGAGTAAGTGAGAGGATATGTTAGATGAAAATTTTAACTTATAAGAACCCCAGTTGACTATCCCCATGAGACAAAAGTCATAATAAGAAGACAGACTGTACTTCTCTGTTGGGTACAGAGTAAAGAACATACTAGAAACTTGTGCAGAGTGGTGGCCAACCAGAAAGGCAGGAAAGATCCTGGAGAACAATTTCAGGAGCTAGAGAGACTGTAGGCAGGTCAGCACCTGAGAGGTGAAGGCTCGGAGAGCTGGTGTGTAATGTCCACATTTCTTCCTTAAAAGTTCCTCAGGAAGTGGCACCAAGGTTGACCTCTGACCTCCACACAAGCATGCATCAGTGATCTGTTGCTATGAACAAACACATAACCATGGCAACTCTTACAAGAGAGAACATTTAACTGTAGACTTGCTTACATTTACAGAGGTTTGGTGGCACACACACAGACATGGTGTTGGAGAAGAAGCTGAGAGCGCTACAGTCCATCAGGATCGGTGGGCAGCAGGGAGAGAGACTCTGGGTTTGGAATGGGCTTTGGGAAACTTTGAAGCCCATCATCAGTTACGCACTTCCTCCAGTGAGGCTACACATCTTAATAGTGCCACTCCCTGATAAGCAAGTATTCAAATCTATGAATCTCTGAGCAACATTCTCATTAAAACCACTACATCCCACTCTCTAGCCCCCATAGGCTTATAGCTGTATCACAATGCAGAATGCATCTAGTCTAATTTCAAAAGTCCCCAGAGTCTATCATAGTCTCAAAACAGTTTAAAGGTCCGAAGTTCAAAATCTCTTCTGAGACTCAGGCAGTCTTTTAAACTGTAACCCCCTGTAAAGTCAAAATTTAAAAGCAAGTCACATACTTTGAACATACAATGGAACAGAATGTACATCACCATTACAAAAGAGAGGAAAGGGAGCATAGTGAGAAAATATTGGACCAAAGCAAGACCTAAAACCAGCTGGGTAAAATCCAAACTCTGCGTCTTCATGTCTGATGTCAAAGCACTCTTCAGATCTCCAACTCCTTTCAGCTTTACAATACATTCCTCTCTCATGGGCTGGTTCCTCACCCTGTTAGCCTTCCTTGGCAGTGATCCTATACTATAAGGCATTTCCAACAACTTGGGGTCACCAATGGAATCCAAACTTCACCTTCACAGCTTCGTACAATGACTTCTCTGTACCTCCATTGAAGGATACCCCTTACACAGCTGCTTTCCTTAGCTGCAGAGGAAGATTCCACTTTCTGTGGCCTTGACTCTAAAGCCAGAACCACAGGGCTAAAGCTGGCAAGTTCATCTACTTTCATAGGCTGGAGCGGCCCTCCTCATTCAATCATATCTGTATCAGTTTTCTCTCTTTGTTGGTTTCCTACACTACTTGGGCTTTTCTTTTACTCCTTTTCACAAGTTGGATGCTTAGTTGGGTGAGGTCTTACCCTGAGGTCACCACTTTCATTATTCTATTTAACACCAGGCTTTTCTTTAAACTTTTTACCTCCCTGAGCACTGGACTTACGTCCATTTCACTTCCTGGTGCTCCTTTTCTTCTCAGACACATTTTGTATTTTTCCTTGCTCAGTTTGGTCTTTTTTATGATAGGTCTGCATAGGAGTGGCCACTAAAAAGCACATGAATACTAGACTGCTTCAAAATCTCTGTCAGTACCTTTAACGCAAACTCTTCAATTTAACCTCAGGCAGATGTTTTTAGGCAAGGGCAGAAAGCAGCCCCATTGTTTGTCAAAATATCACAAGAATGGTCTCTAGGCCCCTTAATAACATTCTTTTCCTCTCAAACCTCTTGAGCTGGGCTGTTGTAATCTAGATTGCCAGGAGTACCACTCTCTTCCATGTTCCTATTAATATAGCCCTTTAAGCCCTGCTTAAAGTTTTCAGCTACTTTCCTAATCCAAAGTCCCTGTTCTACCAGCAAGCAGCATGATCAGGCCTATCACAGCAATATCCCATTCCCTGGTATCAATTTCTGTCTTAGTCAGTATTCTATTTCTGTAAAGAAACACCAGGACCATGGCAACTCTTATAAAAGAAACAATTTCACTGGGGCTTGCCTATGGGGGCCATTCTCATTCAAACCACCACACCCTCACTCCCCTAGCTGGCCTGAGTGTAGGTTGTTAATGGTCCACAGATACATATCTTTGTTGTAATTGTCTTTCACTGAAGTAAGCTGCAAAGGGTCATGGAGCCATGGGAGAGATGATTAATATAAATTGGAAGTGACTGTAGAGTGGGAAAACAGAGCTTTATTTGTATTTGACAATTTAGACAAAGATCACTGGTGACTCTGGCAGGAAAGTGTGAGGAAGGTTGAGGACTGGATTTCTAGAGAGCATGGTTCAAAAAAAAGAGGCAGGGAAAACATGCAAGACCTGAGTCATTAAGTAAGACTGGGAACTATGGCATGGGAATGCTGGCTAGGCAGGGAAACTGACATGAAGACAGGAACTCAGGATGGCAAAAACTTCTAGCTTGAATGAAGCCATAAGGATACCTAGAAAAGTGGGTGGTGTCCATACAAGGCTATCTTAAATGGTGCATTTGAGTTCATTCAACCAGACTATCTATCTATCTATCTATCTATCTATCTATCTATCTATCTATCTATCTATGCACACACACACACACATGTGCCAGTGAGATTAGAATATTATCCTTTAGTGGGAACTGGGCTCTCTGTCTCCAGAGTATAGACTGTACCATTCATATTGGATTGGTGTTTAGAATCATTTCACTGGACTCCATGCTTATGAGTACAATTCATTTTCTGAAGTGAGTTCATGAAACCAGTTTGAACACCATGATGAGTTTCCTTTCTTCTAGCGGGGCAGTGTAGATTAGGACAGGCTGGCTAATGAGGTTTCAGAAGAGGAGAATAGAAGTAAGGGGCCTAGAGACCATGCTTGTGATAGTTCTTGCTTTCTGTCCTTAATTTTGCTAATATTATTTTGCAGTTTTAAATTCTGTTTGTAAGCATCTTGCAGGAAGGATGACATAATATGCTAAAGTACCTATTGTGACTTCTGTCCATTTTAAATTCATTTTGTGCTCAGCGTTTCTATAAAATCCTATAGCCTAAATGTATATTTGCAGGATTTAATTGTATCGAGACAATTTAATCTTGCTTTATCACTAACAGTGTTCAGTGTGAGATTTTAATCATTAGTAATACCATTTTGGATTTTTCCCCCATTTCTACACTTTCTAATAAGATTTATTGTGAATAAAAAAAGGTCCTCCATGAATTACCATCCATAAGAGGCTCTACAGTTGAGCCTGTCTTGTGTTTCATTTCTAAGTGTGCCAACTTACAAATGGGTAAACACACACTTCAAGGTGAGTCTCACCCTTGTGAAGTTCTGAGGCACTAATGAAATAGCTTTCTGTCTCTCCACACTACTACCCTACAATCAATGAGCTATTTGACCTCCTGAGAGAACCCGGCTTGCTAATTTGTTCTATAGCTTTCATCTCCACACGTTCTTCTTCTCCTCAGAAAGTGACAACATACATCTTTTAAATCTCCCTGGAAACCACTGGCAATGTCAGCCATGGTTGAAAGGGCCCTTGGTTAGTGAAATTCCTTCTTTTTCTAAGCATATTCTTATCATCAGGCACTAAAATAACCTGGGTTAACTTATTAAAATAAACTCCCAAGCTGATGAATGCAATAATCATGGTTTCTAATGGCGATGACTTCTGTAAAATTTCTTTATTTAGAGCATTTGGAGCCTTAAATATGGCAAATTTGTATGTGTCAAACTAAGATGATTAACTTTAAAAGAGGATAAAGATTATGTAGTGGGATACAATAGCCATGATGAAGGTGATCTTCATGCAAATTTAAAATTAGAAATCCTAAACTTGAGGCAATGGATCCAATGTAACAGCCTGAAATGATGTCAGTCAGGAAATGAAGAAAGGTAGGTGAGCCTGGGATCGATACCAGGGGCTCACTGCTCAGGTCTAACACGTTTTCCCAGATTATTCTATTCCAATACACCAGAAATTTGGATCCTAGACAAATTGTTTATTTTTTTTTCCAAGAGAAGCCAGAAACCTGCATTTTTATGTGAGATTTCCTGACTTTTCATCCCTATCTGAGAACTTACTTCAGCTTGACTCCTGATCTTTGTGACATGATAAAGTAGAATTTAACAATTCAAATAGTCAGCTGGAGATGTGTCTCAGAGGAAGAGTACTTATTCAATATGCACAAGGGCCTGGTTCGACCCCCCCCAGCACTACTGAATAAATAGATAAAGTTCAAGCAGTTTTACTGAAACTCACTATTCTAAAAAGTAAAGTGAAGCTTATGCTCCAGAGGCATCTTAAAATTTTTATTTGTATTATAATATACATAGTTCATTAGAATAGTGGTATTTATATATTAAAATACAAATAGAATAAAAAGGATTAAGAACAGATACCAAGAATATTATTATAAAGAATATATGCACAGACTTACCTCTGTATCTGTAAGGGATATTTTTCCTACAACCCTGTTCTAGTTAACTGCATACTCGCTTTAACTGTAAACTTGATGTCTTACTTAAGATTTCCATTGCTACAATGAAACACCATGACTACAGAAACCTGGGGAGGAAAGAATTTATTTGGCTTATACTTCTTTTTTCTTTCTTTCTTTCTTTCTTTCTTTTTCTTTTCTTTTTCTTTTTTTTTTTTTTTTTTGAGACAGGGTTTCTCTGTGTAGCCCTGGCTGTCCTAGAACTCACTCTGTAGACAAGGCTAGCCTCGAACTCTTGAACTCAGAAATCTGCCACCACAGCCCAGCTGGCTTATACTTCTATACCACTGTTCATCATTGAATAAGTCAGGTCAGGAACTCAAACAGTGCAAGATCCTGGAGGCAGGAGCTGATGCAGAGGCATGCTTTCTGGCTTGCTTTCCATGGCTTGCTCAGCCTCCTTTTTTATAGGACCCAGGACTACCGGCCAGCCCTAGGATGGCCACATCCACAATAATCTGGGCCCTTCCCCCAATAACTAAGTAAGAAAATATCCTATAGTTGGGTCTTATAGAGACATTTTTAAAAGTAAGTTTCCCTCCTTTCAAATAACTAGCATGAATATATCAAATTGACATGAGACTATTCAGCACACTTGACCTATCCTGAATCATATGAGAAAAGAGTCTCAACTAAGGGGCTTTCCAGATCAGATTGGCCTGTGAATATGTCTATGTGGGATTGTCTTGATTATTCATTGATGTAGGAGTCCTATGTCCACTGTGGGTGGCAACATTCTCTACACAGGTGGTCCTAACTTTATTTGAAATCCAGCTAAGCTTCAGCAAGAAAGCCAGGGCTTGAACAAGTCAGCAAGCTGAGGTCCTCACGGTTTCTATTTAAAGTTCCTGCTTGAATTTCTGCCCTGACTTCCTTTGATGATAAGACTGTGACCTTGAAGTAAAAGCCAAGTAAACTCTTTCCTTCCCTAAGTTGTTTTTGGTCCTGGTGTTTACCATGGCAACAAAATAAAACTAGGGCAGACATCTCAAGGTTGTCCAAATCCATAGATCCTCAGTCCCTTCTGTAAAGTAGAACAGAATACGGTTATGACCTATACACATATGTCCGTACATTTTTTTTAGTAAATAATTTCCATTCTTGGTTGGTGAAACCTAATTGTGCAGAACCCACACAGGCTCAAGTCTAACTGTAAATTGGAGAGAAAATAAGAAAACACATTTTAAAATATTTCACAAATAAAGGATTAGGGTTACAAAAAAATTTTGGAGAATATCGAGTAGAGATTGCATACCTGCAGCAAATAGCACCGACAAGAGCTTCACAAACTTGAAGGGACTTTAAAATATTGTTTCAAATATTCCCAGACTTCACACTTCACTTCACTGACACATACAATCCAGAATGAGGGTCAAAAAAATCTGTCCTTTTGCCTAGTGTCCTTAACTGCATTTGAACAAAACAAAAAGAAAAGAAAGAAAAAGGGAAGGAGCTCATGGACTTGACAACTATAGACTCAAAGTAAGAGAGACAGGCCAAGCAGCAGGAAAACAGGTTGACTTTGTAATCACCCGTTTTCCTGCTCCATCATGTAGAAGCTCCAGGTTAGTGTGACTGGTCCTCCTTGAAAAGTTGGCAACAATTACAAGATATGTCTTGTATATAAAAAGCTGTGTCGATCAATAGCATGTACTTCCAGTACTAAAGCAGTCAAATGAGACAACATTCAGCAAAAATGTGATTTTATCCTTAAATCTTGCAGGTGATATCAGTATTCCCAGAGCAAGTTAAGCTATCATTCTTGCTACCCATCATCAAAAGCACCTTTATCTGAATCCCTCCCTTCCCTTTTCTCATACCCTTACTTATTCTTTTTAGAATTGTTTACCTCTTCAAAGCTGTCCTGGTTCTCTGTAACTTGATTTCATTTATTTAAATGTATTTCTGAATGTGTTACAGCTCTAAGGGGAAAGTTTTCCCCATTGGAAATGTGGCAGGGAAAGGTTTCCCCAATGCAGTAGAAACAACTCTGAAGGGAAAGGTATCCCAGCAGGAGTTGGGAGCCAAAGAGTACCTCAGAGGCACATAACACAACAA
Organism: Grammomys surdaster; assembly: GCF_004785775.1. Lineage (NCBI taxonomy): Eukaryota > Metazoa > Chordata > Mammalia > Rodentia > Muridae > Grammomys > Grammomys surdaster. The sequence continues at coordinate 14,468,551 of NW_021604633.1, read as the reverse complement.
ACCTCACACAAGAGATTTATTGGGAAAGTCACAAAAGGGTGGCTGCCTGTGCTTGGACAAGAAGGAGCAAAGAACTGAGCAGGAGGCAGACTTTAGAAAGGATTTATGAGTGTTGGGGGTTCCAGAGTAGGGACAGGTGGATTTCAAGTCCTGAGCTTAGGGGACACTCAGGGATTGGTGGGTTTTTAAGATCGGAGATTGGTGAATTTTCAAAACCTGGAAGTGAGTCGGGACTTTTTAACCCTACAGTGAGCATAAATCATACTCATCTCACTATTTATGAATAGGTTTAAAGATTTCCTTAATGCAAACGTCCTAGAAAGTCTGTTTGCACAGGCTCTGCTCTGTATCATCCTTCCTGTACAAGGTTCTGTTTGGCATCCTGTAACACGTTCATCTGACCAATAAACCAAATAGCAAAGAATCAGTCCTTTAATAGAAAACGCTGGGCACCTCACAATTAACTGATTTCAAAGCACATCCCATAGCTACAACCACCACAGCCGTGCAGAGCTGGCACCAGTGGAATGGAACAGAGACACAGAAATAACAGGTCACAGCCTACAGACAGCGCTTCCCGAGTGCCATTCTTATGACCACCATCCTTTTCATCTTTAGCTCTAATTATAATCAACCGAGTTTTCTTTCCACCCAATTCTATATACACTGTATATTGATCGGATTTAGTTCAGCTTAATTTCTTTGCTTCACAAAGCCCAAGTTTGCCAAGAGTGTTGACTGGGTATTCAGAGAAATGTCATATAAGGAGGTTTTAAGTGAGGGAAAAACAGGCTCCAAATTGATTTGGCATAAGGACCTCAGAACCTGTTCTACCTTGCAGGGATTTAAATAGAAACGAGGGCAGTCTAGGCCACATAGCAAGACCTTGTCAAAGAAAGGAAGCTGGGAAGGGAAAGAAGAATGGAGGGGAGGAGTGAACGGAAGGGAAGAGAGAGGACAAAAAGAGAGAGGGAAGGAGGGAGGGGGAAGAACAAATAGATAAGAAATGAAAGGACGTACTCTATCCCACCTTAGGGAGTCAGCATCAGAAAATAGTGATCAGCAAGCCCATGGATGAAGCTTGCTTAGCCTAACTGTGAATGCTTCCATCTACTCTTAGTAACTTCCTGAAGCAGCTTCAGAGGCTGGTGGCCCTGTTGGGGGTTTGTCCTTCTGGATGCCAACCACATTTTCTGTCTGTCTGCTTAGCCAGGGTGATCTTATTGTGCAGGTGGCTTCCTTCAGAGCAGGCTTGAGGTTAGGGACAGAATGCTGAGCTGAGGACACAAACTAAGATATCAAGGCACACATCCTCTCTGCCTCTCAGCAACAACGGCGTCTAGAGTTTCTGAGAGGCTCAGCAAAAGCCATGAAAAGTTTCTGGGTGTTCACTGAACTGCTACCAGAATGCTTGTGCAGACATTCTCTGAAAACAACTCTACCTGATGTCTCAGGTGGAAGCGGTTTACCTCTTTCTTCTGTGAAATAATAGATACCATTTATATATAGTAAGTGGTAATGGGCAGAATTGAGTTTAATTTTATATTCTAAAAGTGTTGGGCCCAGTTTATTTCCCTTGTGACACCATATCTCTGCTGCACGGTTTTGTTTAAAAGCCTACATCTGGAAAATAGTGTTTCCAGTCCCATTTTTGTTTGTTTGTCTGTTTTTAGAATTTATTTTTAATTACATGTATATGTGTAGGTATGTGGGGAAAAAAAAACTTGTGGGGGGGGGGGGGGGGGCCCCAACCGCCCCAGGCCCTTGGAGGCAACCCGCTTGGATGTCCCTCGGGATGGGGGTAGGGTGGGGCGGTGGAGTCCCGGAGGCTTTCCCCACCCGAGGGTCCCACATACTGGAGAAAGTCTGAAGTTTCAAAACCAGGGGGAGTTAGCTTAAACAGGGAGGGGGGAAGAGAAGGAACTGGAGGGGGGAAAATAACTTAATTAGCTACAACCCCTGGCCTTCGGTAACTCATGAATATGGAAATCTCTGTTAGTCACGCCCTCTACCTGTATGGTGCCTCAAAACCTCTCTGAGAGGAGCTACTTTGAGCCAGATGTGTCTGCAAGGCGAAGGTTAATGGAAGCCGGGAGCGTGGGGAGATGTATGCCGTCCCTCACAGGCCAACAGGAGACCTATTGGGTCTCCGGCTATCTCAAACCCAGTGCTCTACCGAGGAGACCAGATCATCCCTTTGCGGCCCCACATAGGTATGTGTACTTGAGTGCAGGTACCTATAGAGGCCAAAAGAGAACATCACATCCTTGAAGCTAGTGTAGCAAGTGGCTGTGGGCTGTCTCCCTTGGGTGCTGGAAACTGAACTCAGCTCCTCTGAAAGCTCTTAACTGCTAAGCCATCTCTAAAGCCTCTGCAATCCTACTTTCTATCAAGAGATAATAATAAGTCAATCAAGCTACAATGATGTGTGATCCATAGAACAACAGTCCAGTAGGGATGTCAGAGCCAAAGGATGCTGTTAGAGTCACTCTTCGACTGCTTTTACCATGTCTGAGGGGGTTGGTGATTGTTTCCAGAGCTACATACGGTAAGAAGGAGCTGTCACTTTGAGGATCATGTTCTCTTCCCAAGAATTTGGTCATGACTTGGGCCACTGTGGACACCTAGACACTTGCATGGGCCCCAGGACTATGTCCAGGGGAGTCCTTGGATGCTGTACATTTGGGTGGATAAATAGGCATCAGTTTCTGCTGGAAACAATTCAACTTCAGCGAACATCAGCCCTGAATGCCTTAGAAACTGCTTGACCAGCAAGGGCCAGGGTCTATGCTCCAGTAACAAGTAGGTTTTGTTTTTTTTTAATCTGGACCTCTGGATTCCTCTCAAGGGGCCTGCATTAATTACTATGATAAATATGCTTAAAAAACAATATAAAAGAGAAAGGGTTTATTTTATTTTGCTGTTTAAGGATTCAGTTCATGGTAGCTATAGGAACATGAAGCAGGAGGTCACATTGTTTCCACAATCAGGAAACAGAGAGAGATGAATGCTGGGTCCACCACACTGGGGTGGGTCTTCCTATCGAAATTAAGTCAGTCAATCCCTCACGGGCATGCTCAGAGGCTAACCTAATCTAGGCAATCCTTCACAGGTATGCCTGGAGGCTTGTCTCCTTGTTGATTCCAAATACTGTCAAGTTGAGAACTCACAATAACAACACAGGGCCCAAGAGTCTGTGGGTACAAGCCGGGAGAAAAATTGTATCTCCCCCCCAACCTCCCAGTAGACTAAAATTTAGCATTTCCTTCTTCCACCATGAATATAGTGATTTGACGATAGAATTAGCAGTGCCCTTGATGACAAGGACCATGGCAGATATATTCATATCAGAGTCAGCTGCTTCAGGCCTCTCAAAATATCATTGAAGTCGCTGCCTCTTCAAAATTCCCTGCACACTGCCAGACTGTGATGAATACGTTATAGATACTCATGTGTATTACTGAATTTGCAGTGCTTTGTAAACTTTTATACCTGCACTTGTATTTGCTTTTATTTTATCCTTTAAAATATTATTCTACAAAGGTCTGATGGTGTCTTAGTTAGGGTTTTACTTCTGTGAAGAGACACCATGACCAAGGCAACATTTAAGTGGGGCTGGCTTAGAGTCAGAGGTTCAGTTCATTATCTTCAAGGTGGGAAGCATGGCAGCATCCAGGCAGACAGGATGCTGGAGAAGGAACTCCCTGAGAGTTCTACATCTGTTCTGAATCCAAACAGGAAAAGACTATCTCCCACATGGCTAGAGGGAGAATCTCAAAGCCCACTCCCACAGTGACACACTTCCTCCAACAAGGCCATACCTACTTCTAAAGGCCATGCCTCCTAAGAGTGCCATTCCCTGGACTAGACATATTCAAACCTCTACAGATGAGTCCGATCTTCTCCTATTATTTATTTTCAGGTTTGTCTACAAAGTGAGGGTACCATCATGTCTTCATAAATGTGTCGTTACACTTTGTTCTCAGTCATCCTCCTGCCCACGTGGCTTGGATCTTAATTGTTCCTTACAGGCTGTGAGTGACAGGCTTGGCAACCAGTTGGTGGTATTATTGGTGGTTGTAGGAACTTAAGGAGATAGGGGCTCAGAGGGATGAGATCATCCAAATCAGGCCCTGGAGGGGACACTGGGATCCTAACCTATTTTCATTCTCTCTTTAAATCCTGGTCCCCGGAGGTGAGTAGTTTTACTTTATTACGTGCTCCTTGCACTGATGTTCTTCCTGTCTGTGGGCCCAAGGCAGCAGAGCCAGTCAGCCATGGACAGAACTCTCTAAATTGTAAGTCTCCTTTAAGTTGATTTATTTCCAGTATTTTTTCAGAGTGATAGCTTGGGTGTCCTCACCAGAAGACAAACAACAAACAAAAATGTCTTTCAAACGTCATGTAACTTGGTCCAGAGGAAAGAGTCCATCTTTGTTCTAATCCTGTGAATCCTCTGACACAGAAGCTAGAGTGACATAACTTTTAACCCTCCTGATGTAGTCCATCAGGAACACAAAGTCAACTGAAATTGCTCTCAGCTGAAACTCATTTGCCATCTCTCGTCAGTGTCCAAGGAACTTACATAACGATGAATCATTTCCTGTCTCCACATGGTTCAGGTCCCTTGGAGGTTAGGACAGTCCTGGGTGACATCTAACCTGAGATGCTTCTGAGCTTAAGCTGTGTGTTTGCAGCAAGTCCTTGGGAATACAGAAAGCTCTTGAGGGAATCTGGCTCCTGGCAAGGGGATCTAAAACTTAAGAGATGGTTCTTGTCGAAGCATCGTACACGTTTATCCCAGAGTTCTTCTGGAAGATGTCATGCCTCAACTTGTCACAACCAACGCTGCTATAAGTTCAGTCTGAAACATTATTAGCAAAATTATTAAGATCTTACATTCTCCCTAAATACCCAGTCTGCCTCCATACACATTGCCCAGGGTACCCTAGTAAGGAAAGATGGGAGATGACCCAGCATACACATTGTCCAGGGTACCCTGGTAAGGAAAGATGGGAGATGACCCAGCAACTGGCCAAGTCTTACTTGTACATCCTGTTTCTTTTCTCATGTCCACTCTACCTTCTCACTGTTGCCAGAGCAGTCTCAGACACCTTTACTTTTGAGAGAGGGGTCATCTTATAGGACAGCATGCCCAGTGCTATAATCACCTGGCCACCTCAAGACAAAGACACCTATGACCTTTCTTCAAATAACTATAAAATCCACAGTGGTGGACTGTTGAGAGATGGCTCAATGGTTAAGAGCACTTGCTGCTCTTGGAGAAGACCCTACCTCCTACATGAGGGCTCACAGTCATCTGTAACAGCCACTTGAGGGGATCCAGCACTTACTTCTGGCCTCTGTGGAAACCAGGCATGCATGCACATTTTACACATACATGCATGCAGGCACACATTAAATAGAAGAATTTTTTTTAATCCACAATGGACTATCCTGATTGAAATAGCTTAAAAATCCTAACAGTTACGACCATCCTATCTTGTCCCAAGATCTATTATTGTATAGAGAAGTTCCCAGAGGGAAAATACACACAGACATACAGACAGACAGAGAGAGAGAGAGAGAGAGAGAGAGAGAGAGAGAGAGAGAGAGAGAG
>NW_021604633.1:14436736-14462831 GCF_004785775.1 Grammomys surdaster | reverse complement strand
CATGTGTGTATATGTGTGTGTGTGTGTGTGTGTGTACAGATTTGGTTGTGTGAGGAATAGTAATGTAGTTTCTGCATGTTTCTCAAACTGTTACCACCAGATGAATTGGAATTCACCAATAAGGGCAAAGAGGGGAGGCAGCTTATAGGCACCTGATCCATCATTCTCTGACTCTTCATGGGGTCCAGCCTTGTGATGAACCCAGAGCAATAAAGGTGCACACATCCTGCACATTTCTGTCCAAGTGCATACCCTGCTGCATATGTGTTTGCATGTGTCTTAGTCAGGATTTCTATTCCTGCACAAAACATCATGGCCAAGAAGTAAGTTGGGGAGGAAAGGGTTTATTCAGCTTACACTTTCCACATTGCTGTTCATCACCAAAGGGCAAATCAGGAAGCAAGAGCTGATGCAGAGGCCATGGAGGGATGTTACTTTACTGGCTTGATTCCCCTACCTTGCTCAGCTTGCTTTCTTATAGAACCCAAGAGTACCAGCCCAGGGATGGTACCACCCACAATGAGCCCTCCCCCCCTTGATCACTAATTGAGAAAATGCCTTACAGCTGGATCTCATGGAGGCAGTTCCTCAAGGGAGGCTCCTTTCTTTGTGATAGCCCCAGCTTGTGTCAAGTTGACACACAAAACCAGCCAGTACAGCATGGAAGGCCAGAAGACTACCTCAAGAATTGTTCTTCAGGAAATATCCAACTTGCTTTTTGATACAGTGTCTCTCTAGCCTAGAGTGTGGCTCTTTAAGTAGGCTAGGCTGGCTGGCCAGGTAGCCCCAGGGAGTCTCTGGTCTCTGCTTATCTAACTCTGAGATTACAAGCACATGCTATCATAACTGGCATCTGGAGATCAAACTCAGGTCCCCATACTTGCCTGGTAAGGATTTTACCAACTGAGTTATTTCCACCAACTCCAAGTATACATCTTAAACTACTGCCAGTCACTGAGATCCAGTTAACAGTGACTCTCCACCACCATATATGATATGCCTAGCCACTGTGGAGTGCCTTTTTCTGAATTCACAGCACGCACAACACATAAAGGCTTTCATTATTACTTGAAAACTTGGGTAAGAAAATGACCGTAAAATTTAGAAATTTCCCATTTGATCCAAAATGTCTCACCCAAACAGTTCCCTTAACATTGGTGTATTTATTCTTTCTGGTCCCAAATGAACGAGGCCTTTGAGGACTACCCAACAGTGACACTCATCTTGATATCTGCAGCACGTTGGTGAGCTAATGGCAGCCGGAGTTATGTGCCAGCTGGTGGCAGCTTGTCTTCTCTTCCTGTGGGCTGGACACTTGGAATCAAAATAGCTGAGTGGATTTTTCTCCCTCTGTCATTTCCAAAGTGCACACCCTGCACAGAGCCAATTCAGCCCAAGCCTCAGCTACTTATCTAAAACAACGTTGCCGTGGGGTTTCGGGCCATGTAGAAGGCCCAGCCCCGTGAGCGGCATTAGCTGAGACTCAGTCATTTGTTACTTTTGTTGGTATTTTGCACTTGAGTATATGAGTAACTCAAGGGGGTGGGAAGCATCCAGGCAACGTGACGAGGGGAGGGGCTGGTGTGAGTTTGGAATGGAAACGGGAAGGCTCAGTCAGCTTTATTATCTGCCAAGGCAGTGAAGTTCTGTTAGAGCAGCATGATTTTAAGATAAGTTCCTCTTTTAATTTTTGAAAATTTGACAGTCTCATATCCATGAACAATGTCTTATGCTCCTACTCACTCTCATTACCCCCTCCCCTCCCACTCCTGCTGACCCCTCCCCTCCCCACTCCTGCTGACCCCACCCCTCCCACTCCTGCTGACCCCTCCCCTCCCACTCCTGCTGACCCCTCCCCTCCAACTTCTGCTGACCCCTCCACTCCCACTCCTGCTGACCCCTCCCCTCCAACTTCTGCTGACCCCTCCCCTTTCCCTCCTATTTCTTTCTATGATACCTAAAGCAAATCATGTCCAGGTAGCTGCAGATAGCCACAGCTCATGAATGCAGTAGCCATCCCAGGAGACAATGTTTCACTGCATCCCTCCCTATCCTCCAGCTCTTTCAATCTTCCCACACTCTGCTCTTCTATAGCGTTCACTGGTCTTTGGAGAAGTGAACACAGGCATTTATTAGATTAGCTGCTTTTTTAAAAATGTTGATACTTCTATAACCTTTTTCACCTGAGCAATTTTTTTCTGGACCATGGTATCTAGCTGTATAAAATAGGCAAATGAACTGTCTTAGGATTTTACTGCTGTGAACAGACACCATGACCAAGGCATCTCTTATAAGGGCAACATTTCCATTATCATCAAGGCAGGAGCATGGGAGCATCCAGGCAGGCATGATGTAGGAAGACCTGAGAGTTCTACATCTTCATCTGAAGGCCGCTAGAAGACTGGCTTCTAGGCAGCTAGGACAAGGGTATCCATGCCCACAGAGACACACCTACTCCAACAAGGCCACAACCCCATATAGTGCCACTCCCTGGGCCAAGCATATACAAGCCATCACAAGAACTAAACTAATAGTAAGTCATAAAGAAGTTGTTTTAAAACACTGGTTATATATGTAATTTTGCTGTCTATCACAGATAAATTTGTATATCAATGATGGCTATTACTAGATATTACTAGACGCTGACTACATCTAGAATCAACTAAACCTCAAGTGGCTATGTGCACCTGTGAGGGACTTTTCTTAATTAAATCATTTGAAGAGGGAAGACCTACCTGTAATCCAGATCCTCTGAGGTAGGAAAAATCCACCTTAAATCTGGGCCATATCTTCTGGTGGCAGCCTTTATAAAGAACTTGGAAGATGGCAGTTCTCGCCCTTGTCTGATGCTCTTTCCCTTTATGGCAAGGTCAGCCCTCCAGTGGCATAGAGCCAGTTCCTCAGGATTGCTAGTTACCTCTTAATCATCTGGTTCCATCCGTGCCATGCCTCTTACAGGCAAGTATGTCCCATGGAATATATCCTGGTCCAGATCTTTTTCCAGTGTATCATGGCAGGAAGTAGACCCACACACAGCTCTGAGGGCAAAACCAATCATGTATCGTGTTGCTTTGTGATGTGAATATGGACCATTCCTCATCCCTCCCCTCCCCACTTCTGGAATATGACAGAGAAGCATATGTTCAGCGAATGAATGACCACATAGCTGAAATTGCAGGCTTTCTCCAGTAAGATGCCAATGCCATACCCTGCCTGATGTAACTGGGACAATTGTGTGGTGGTGTGTGGTAGTCTCTAACGAGGACTGGCAAGCTCAAGCCTGAGGACTAAGTCACCTCCCTATCTGCCTCTGTAAACAAAGATTTATTGGAACATAGCCACGCTTATGCATGATGTATGAATACTTTTTGTTAGTTGCTTTTCTTGTTGTGAAAAATGCAGGTGTTGCTAAAATCGCTCCCAGGGGGAGACATAAGCAGTGTCCACCCCTCTTTTTAGGGCCCCAATGATTCAGGTCCTCGTGCTTAAGAAGCAAGCACTTTCCCAATTGTGATAGTTAATACTGTCAACTTGCAATATCTAAAATAACCAAGGAGACAGGCCCATAGGCATGTCTGTGAGGAATTTTCTTAATTGCTAATTGATATGGGAGAGCTCAGCTTACTATAAACAGTGCCATCCCTAGGCGGATGGATCTGGATTGTTAAGAAAGGTAGCTGAGTAAGCCAGTATGAATAATTCCTATGTTGCTTTCTGTTTATAGTTCCTGTCTTGAGTTACTGCCTTGGCTCTCCCTCTAGAATGGACTGTAACCTGTAAGGTAAATAATCCCCTTTCTCCCCCAAGTTATTTTTGGTCACGGTTCTTTATCATGGCAACAGAAAGCAAACCAGAGCAAAACATGAAATCCCACCTCAGTGAAAAGCAGAAATGAGCTAAGTGGTAAGGGCATCGGTTGCTCGCGACTTCCTGACTGCAGATAAAATGTGTTCAGCAGCCTTCGGTTTCTGCTGCCCTGATGTCCCCACCATGATGAAATTCCTCACAAAGTAAACCCTCGGTTCCAGCTGCTCTGGTTATGCATTTGGTCACAGCAGCAAGAAAAGTACAGAAAATTGGAAGCAGGTGAAGGCGGGGCTGCTGCTGCAGCAGTCTTCCGAACTGGCTCACTAGAGAAGAGTTTGAAACTCTGGGCTAGAAAAACCCAAGAATGCTGTAACTAGGTCTTTTTTTTTAAATTGGATATTTTCTTTATTTACATTTCACATGTTATCCCCTTTCCAGGTCTCCCCTCCAAAAATCCCTATTCCATCCCCCCTTCTCCCATCCTCTATGAAGGTGCTTCCCCACCCACTCCCGACTTCCCACCCTGCCATTCCCCTACACTGGGGCATCGAACCCCAATAAGACCAAGGGCTACTCCTTTCATTGATGTCCAATAAGGCCATCCTCTGCCCCATACACAGCCAGAGCCATGGGTCCCTCCTTGTGTAGTCTTTGGTTGGTGGTCCAGTCTCGGGGAGCTCTGAGGTATCTGGCCGATTGACACTGTTGCTCCCCCCACAGGGCTGCAAACCCCCTCAGCTCTTTCAGTCCCTTCTCCAACTCCTTCATTGGGGACCCTGTGCTCAGTCCAATGGTCTTTGTCCTCTGTATTTGTCAGGCTCTGGCAGAGCCTCTCAGGACACAGCTATATTAGGCTCCTGTCAGCATGCACTTCCCTGTGTCTGCAATAGCATCTGGTTTTGGTGACTGTTTATGGGGTGGATCTCCAGGTGGGACAGTCTCTGGATGACCTTTCCTTCAGTCTCTGCTCCACACTTTGTCTCCATATTTCTTCCTGTGAGTATTTTGTTCCCCCTTCTAAGAAGTACTGAAGCATCCACACCTTGACCTTCCTTCTTCTTGACCGTCATATGGTCTATGAATTGTATCTTGGGCATTCCAAGCTTCAGGGCTAATATCCACTTATCAGTGAGTGCATACGGTATGTGTAACTATGTCTTAATGGGTGATTCTGGTGGGCATTTGGAAGACCAGAATAGATTGCAAGAGAGGCAGGGTAGGTTCATCTTGTGTGGTTTCAGGGAACAAGGACTCTATTAGAAATGGGGCTAAAGGGCATTATTGCCACAAAGAACCTGGCTGCAGTCTACTTATGACCTGGGGACCTGTGAGGCTACACTGAAAAGTATTGGATTGATTTGTTTGTCAGAAGAAATTTCAAGACAGCATAGCATTCGGGTTATGGCCTATGGTCATATTTCTATCTAAAGAGGGTGAGGTAGGTGCAGTTTATGAAAGGAACAAGATCAAATATCTTTAAATTTCAACCAAAATGTTAGAAAAGAGGCTGTACTGTTAGGGCAGGGCCTCTTGCCCTACAAGACATGGATAAGACCTAGCTGGTCAAGCTCCAACTTGTGAAAATGCAAATTATTTTAAAGGAGAGAATCTAACCTTCTCTCCTCTAGGGAAGTGTTTCCCCAAGGCCAGTACTGGAGGAGGCTGCAGCAATGCTGGTCAGAGGCTGACAGACTCCATCCTGAGCAGACACTGGGACTTGACATCCTCCTCCTCCTGCCATCTTGTTTTGCATGTGTGAAAGATGCAAGATTAATGAGACCCTGGAGTCTCACTGTGGTTTCCAGAGAGCCCCTGACATGCAGCAGTGTCAGGGTCTTCTCTGCACGGAAGGCCTGGGAGACTGTTTAATGAAGCTGTGAGGGTGAAACCCGAGTTACAACGGAGACCCCAAGACGTTGGAGATGCTATCCACTAAGACAAGGTGCAGGCGCGAAGTAGAAAGAACCTAAAAGAGAGGTTATGAGTGATGCACGTGGCTGAGCTGGAAAGCTGACCCTCACTGTAGCTTTTGGAGTCCAGCAATTTCATCGTGAACCCCAGTTGTGTAACGAGGAGCTGCAGGATTTGCTGTTTTCTGTGCTATCTTTCAGCTTTGCTTTGGTCTGATCATTCCCTGTTGCTACTCAGCCTTCTCTTTGAGGATGTGTGCCTGAGTGCCTATGTTGCAGGTACATAACTTGTTCTTTGATTGCACATAAAGCTCCCAGCTAAGCAATTGGGCTTTGGGCTTTGGACTTTTAAACAGTGTTGGGACTGTTAAAGTCTAAGGGAAATTTTAGAGACGGCTAAGTGCTTTGTGAGTTATGAGACGATCATGAGCTTTGGGGGATGATGAAATGTTATAGCGTCAAAGCGATGTGTTTGCATGTCAGGTTGACAGAGTAGATTTGTGACACATCAGGCAGATTGTAAATTTGGCAGGATTTATAATCACCAAGGAGACACGTCCTTGGGATGTCTGAGAGTTGTTTTCTGGATTGGCTTGGTTCAGGTAGGGAAATCCACTTTAACCTGAAGACTGAACGAAAAGGATAAATGAACTGTCCATCAGCGTTCATCATTCTGTTCTAAACAGCAGCCTTCTGTTCCTGAATGGTAGCCTCCCCAACACAGCGGACTCTATCCACTCGTACGACAAACCAAAATTAACCCTTTCTTCCTTGAGTCACTCTGATCAAGTCTATTACTACAGTAACTCTTTCCATAACCCCCATATTGTAGTGTGTGAGCAATGACACGTAAATTTTAAGGTTTGTTTCCAGTCTAACTGTTGCTTTAGGAAATCAGTGGCAGTTCTACTTGTTTTCACCTCAACAGAGCAATTTCTTCTGACTGAAACTAAGAAAAGAAACCTAAAATTGTAATCACTCAAGTAATGTTATCTAATATAAAATTACTATTGGTAGAACTCAATTATGTGGAAAAATAATTTTAGTTATGAAATGGTGATGTGACATGAAGGCAAGAGAAGGAACTATATAGGCTAAGTTTAGAACTTTACAAATGACATGGCTTTGTGCTATTCTCACTATTGTACATCAACAAACCACACCACACACAGTTCTGTCAGGTGTGATGGCCTGCCAATTATCACATTTTATAGTTTTCTATTTTGTTATTAAGAAAATTTATCAGCCAGGTAGTGCCTCCTTTAATCCAAGCACTCGAGAGGCAGAGGTAGGTGAATCTCTGATTTCGAGGCCAGCCTGGTCTACAGAATGAGTGCCGGGACAACCAGAGCAATCCTGACAGAGAAACCTTGTCTTGAAACACCACAAAAGAAGGAAAGAAAAAGAAGGAAAGAAAGAAAGAAAGAAAGAGAGAAAGAGAGAAAGAGAGAAAGAGGCAGGGAGGGAGGGAAGGAGAGAGAAAGAAAGAAAGAGAGAGAGAGAAAGAGAGAGAGAGAGAAGAAAGAGAGAAAGAGAAGAAAGAGAGAAAGAGAAAAGAAAGAAGGAGTGAGGAAGGAAGGGAGAGAGGGAAGAAGGAAGGAAACATAAAATTAAGAGAAGAAATGAGTTTGCTATCTTGATTTACAACTTTTAAATGTTTAGACCTGGTATGTGATTTTCATTTTACATTATTAATATCAGTTTGGCCTTAGATTGTACAAATGTGTGAGGGAGGCCAATTTCAATGCCACAGGCATTTGTTTGTCTTGCATTACAGTACCCAAACTGTATGTATGTATGTATGTATGTATGTATGTATGTATGTATGTATGTATTTTGGTTTTTCGAGACAGGGTTTCTCTGTGTAGCCCTGGCTGTCCTGGAACTCACTCTGTAGACCAGGCTGGCCTCGAACTCAGAAATCCACCTGCCTCTGCCTCCCAAGTGCTGGGATTAAAGGCGTGCGGCACCACCTCCCGGCTCCAAACTGGCTTTAAACATATAAAAAAAGTCAGAAGACAAAAGGTTAACTGCTTAACTGCTACAGTCACTCCAGCCACTCCATTCTTGCTCTTGTCTCAAAACTGTTTTCCATGTAATTGTGTTTATTAAGTAATTTTAAATGTTGTTATCCACCTTGGGTATTTTTTTTTTTGATAAAAATGTTAGCATTCTTAGTATACTGACCTATTCCTTTTTTCATTAAGATATTATAGTAATTTTTCACATTAGGACATGAGTAGATATACTATAAATATTTTAACTAGCCCATGTTAAGAAGACTACCTGGGTTATTTTTATTGTTACTATCACTAACAAAATTGAACTGGGGGCTAGAGAGATAACTTAGTGGTTAAGAGTCTGTACGGCTCTTGCAGAGATCCCAAGTTCCCAGGACCCATATCAGGTGTCTCACAACCATCTATGACTCTACCTTCAGACTGCATCGCATTCAGCCTGCCTCTGGGAGAGTGTAACGAATTGATACAAGAATGCTCTGGCTCAAAGCATCTCCTTTCCATTCAGTCCAGGTATCAGCCCATGAAATGCTACCAGCCACAATCAGGGTGGGCTTTCCCACTCAGTCAGCCTAACTAAGAAAATTGCAGGCCAGTAAGATGTCTTTGTGAAAAAGATGCTTGCCGCTAAGCCGGATGGCCTGAGTTCAATCTATGCGACCCACAAGGAGACAAATCCCTCTTGCAAGTACATGTATACACACACACACACATACACACACACACACACACATGCATACACACACACATGCATACACACACATATACAGAAAGAGAGAGACAGACAGACAGACACACATATGCACACACAGAGACACAGACACATACCCCACACACAGACAGAGAGAGAGAGACAGAGACAGAGACAGAGACAGAGAGAGAGAGAGCACACATATGCATATACAGACGCACAAACACACACATGCCACACATATATACACACACAGAGACACAGACACATACATCACACACATACACACACCCACACACAACAAACAAATAAATAAATGTACGAAAAGTTCCACGATGGCAGTCCCACACAGCAGAGCAACCTAATCTAGACAATTTCTAGTTAAGACTCCCTTCCCAGGTGACTACATTGTGTCAAATCAGTAACCAAAGCCAACCACTACAATGAGTTAATACCACAGGATTTGCCTGCTGTTGCCATTTTTTGGCATTTCTTGACTTCAGAAAAAGATCGTGCTCTGCCATCGATGAAGTCTTGTGCCTAAACAACTGTAAGGGACTCAACCAGGTTTGCATCTTTTTCTTTTCATATTTTTTTTTGACCTCTGAAAACTACCATTCATTGTGTTTTCAAGCATTCATAGGGATACTTAGCATAGCATACATCCTTACTCAAAGGTAAGCCGTAGTACACAGTACATGAGGTTACTACCACTGAGGGAACAATATTTGGGGACACATTTGTCAGGCTTTTATAGGTGTGTGTTTGTCACTTAACAGACAATTCCCTCAGATAGCATTCCAAGGGAAGGCTTGCTAACATTTTGCCAAGCCTGATCAATTTATGTGTTTAAAAGGAGGGAAGGGTCTACAAATTCCAGGCACCAGTGAACATGAAGAGAAAGGTAACAACAGTAGGTACTGGGTGTTAATGTCATTGTGAGCTGTGAGCCATATCTGGAAAGGAAGGACATTTTAAAATCCTTGAGTTCCTGAACTAGACTCTCAGAGTTTTGACTTTCAGATTTTCTCTCTGGGGTGTTATTCTCTAGCTCCATGACTTTCTGAGTATTTCTCTTTCATAAAAGTTGTGTGTTTGTGTGTGTGCATGTTGATTTTGCCGATGGACAGTACATTGCTAACTTTATCAATGAAACTGGTTTACTTTCTAGTATTTGACTATTATCTATTAGTATAAATTCATTCAAACACATGTTGCCATAACACTTTCTAGAGCATTCTTAGACTTTGATGTACATTCATTTTTTTAAATAGAGCTCTAGGACTTCTTAACATTACTGTACACATTGTTGAATCAGTTCAGTAGCACATTGTTGCAGAAAATATAACCCAGATTACAATTAGAGCAGCAGATTGGGGCTAGAGAGAGGCTCTTCCAAGGGACTCATGTTCAAGTCCCAGCACCCACATGGCTGCTCATAGCTGTCTATAGCTCCAATTCCAGGGGACCCATCGGAGCAGTGGAGTGAAAATTTCATGAAATATATAGCATAAAAATCTCATATATAGATACTATTAATTATAATTAAACAGAATTAACTCTTAAAATCATTGGTTATGATTTAGTTGAAAAGAAAGCATATTCTGAGGTGTTTGGCTCTTTGCCTAGGCATTTTGGAGTGGATGATAAAATGATTCCAAACTGGGAAGTACAATGGAAGTATATGTATACATGCACACATATTTAAGTCCTTTTTACGGACCCCCTCCCTATGCGAAACAAACGTTCTACCGTATCAATTAAAAGTTGTAAGTGAAACTGCTTGTTTGAGTAGAGAAATCATGAAGTACATGGAATGCCCTGAGGTTTAATAAGCAGGTTCTGGGATCTTGCTGGAGTGCTGGAGTGCAACTGTTACTACAAGGTTGTGATTATTTGATTAGACCGCTACAGAAAAGACTTCCAAGATTTCGCCATCCATTGCTGTCTGTGCTTAACTGTTTCCCTCCTTCCTGGAAAAAGTAAAGTGGCAGGTGTTTTAGGGTGAGCCATCGTGGACTCTCAGGAAACACCCCAGGTGTGAATAGCAACCATTTCCTCTAGTCCAGAGTGAATTTCCCAGCCTAACTGGGGAAAAGAAAAATATTATTTTTTTTCCTACTTAATGATCTCCAAAACAACTCATGTCTGTGTAGAAGTATAATGAATTTCTTGGGTGGCTTGAACCTGAGTTTAAAAGTTGGTTTTGTCAGCACAATCCTATTGTTACCTGCAACCCCTTTCAAGTTCTCTTTTGCCTCTGACCCAGCCACAGATGCACCTGCAGTGCCAAGTAGACTGAGTGGGAAGAAGCCACCAGATGATTAAGGAAGGCATCAATGAAGAGGAAGATGAAAGCTGCACCTTCCTGACTGAATAGAGGTTTGTTTTGCTCTTGTTTTTGTTTTAAGAAATAACATTTCCGGGCAGGGAGATGGTTAAGAAGGTAAAATGCCTGCTGCCCAGCAAACATGAAGAGCTGAGTTCAGATACTTGTTACTAATATAAAAATAGAATGCAGTAGATTGTAGTAGCTACAGTGCTGTAACTTCAGCACTGGCCAGGGAGGATAAGAAGGATGTCAGGGAGTCAGAGGGATCCTGGAGGCTTACTGATAGGTCAGTGGGATCCTAGCTCAAAAGTAAAAATGGAGGAAGACATCCAATGTCAATCTTTGGCCTCTTGCTCACCAAAACAAACAAACAAACAAACAAACAAACAAAAATATGTGCAGTTGCACACATATATACACACATATGCATACAACACACACACACATACTACATATACATTAACCAAAAAAAAGGTCTTCTTTCTTCTGCCATCATGTGACAGTCACCTGACTAAGCTTCTTGACATGTCTTCTCTCAAGACTTTCAGAATCAAGTGATTACTGGTCAAGAAACAGAAGCAAAATTGTCCTATTCTCCAATGAGTTCGCATGAAAATTAGTAATAAAATCAGGTTCAACTCCAACAGAAGACTCTGGAAGAGAATGAATGGGTCTTTAAGGATTTAGACCCAATGGTGGGTTTATGCCGAATCATGTTTGTTAGATTTTGGAGCACAGAGTAAAAAGACAAAAGTCAGGAAAGTAACCAGAGTCTGGCCTCCACACATGACTGCATGTATTAGCACACACAGCAAGGGGGAGCATTCTCCCATGGGAATGGTGTGAGTAAAGATAGGTGTGATGTTTGATAGTACAGGGTGAGAGGTCTGCTAATGAGAAAGCAGGAACTACAGTGGAGGGTGTATGCAGACTGCAAGGGTCTCCTCTTCCTAGAGCTGTTGTACTCAGCCAACATAGACTGTCTTGCTAAGGCTGTCTCAACAAACATCCTCTATGGATTGTGGCTGACCAGTAATGGTCGAGCAAGGTCAGCGATAATCTCACTGGAACCCTGTTTGTACACCTTAGGCATTCCATCAATGGTCATCCATCACCCCTACGAGATGGAGCGGAGTGTTTTTCACCTCTGGAGATTTGATCTTGTTTAAATTGGGGATCTGATTTGCTTTTATTTGTTACACGGGAGATAAATGGTTTGACCCATGATAAAATGTGTAAAATCTTAAAAAATGAATAAATAATATGGGTTTTGAGAGATAACTTGGTGATTAAGAGCTCATAGTGTTCTTGCAGAGGACTCAAGTTTAGTTCCCAGCACCCACAGAAGGAGGATCACAACCAGCTGTAACTTCAGCTTCAGGGGATCCAGTCCTCTCTTCTGTCATCTATAGGAACTGCACTCACATGTACAAATCCACAGAATTTAAAATTAATCTTTTATAAAAGGAAAAAATATTTATTTTGAATTGTTTTAGCACAGAAATGAACCACCAGAGATTATTTGGAAAGTGCAAAAGGAGCAAAATGCTTAAGGATTTAGTCACTAATATTATAAGTACGGGCTGAAGAGATGGCTCAGAGGTTAAGAGCACTGTCTGCTCTTCCAGAGGTCCTTAGTTCAATTCACAGCAACCACATGGTGGCTCACAACCATCTATAATGGGCTCTGATGCCCTCTTCTGGTGTGTCTGAAGACAGCTACAGTGTACTCATACACATAACATAAATAATTCTTTAAAATAATAGTAATAGTAATAATAACAATAGATTTACCTGAGACCTGCCATCTATGACAAAGCCAGGCCGAAGCAGCAGAGGAAAAGCTGTCCCAGCTGCAATGGGCCCTGAAGCTCATTCTCTGCTGAAGCCACAGTGGCTTCCCAGTCGTTAACTTCTGGAGGCACGACGGGCGCTTCATTTTT
Organism: Grammomys surdaster; assembly: GCF_004785775.1. Taxonomy (NCBI): domain Eukaryota; kingdom Metazoa; phylum Chordata; class Mammalia; order Rodentia; family Muridae; genus Grammomys; species Grammomys surdaster. Next base: position 14,450,130 of record NW_021604633.1, on the reverse strand, counting down.
TTTCTAGTCCAAAGGACAGCATGATCATCCCAGGCCAGAGACCAAGCTAGAAGCAGAAGCAAGAAGAGCCATGAAGAAAGTGCACATGGCATCTGCCTCCAGCTCCTTACGGATGAAGGGCAGACCAGAAGCAAAGGCTTCTCCAGGTGAAATCCCGAGTCAGGGAAGTTTACCTTTAACTTGGTCATTCCAGGAAGGCGTCCAACTGCCCAGCAGTTACAGCACATCTTTAATAGCTAACACCCACCCCCAGCAGAACTCCCTGAATGATTGTCCTTCCCCAAGAGTTGTGATTTGGAGGAAAACCACTGAGCTAGAAGATCCAACTTCCACCTTAGACTCCACAAAGCTCTATGAGAGATACAAATTCTCCAGCAGTAGAATCTACATCAGTGAAGACCAGTTTCAGCCTTCTGTCCCTGGGGTATATGGAGATTATGATGACCTGCAAGCTTGGAATAACACCAGTGTATTTATCCTTAGTAAGGAATAGAAAGTCACTGTGCCAGGTGTCATGACACATGCCTCTAATCCCAGCACTCAGGAGACAGAGGCAGCTGGATCTTTGTGAGGTCAAGGCCAGCCTAGTCTACATAGTAAGTTCCAGGAGAGCCAAGACTATGTAGAGAGACCTTGTCTCAATACCTCCCCCCACAAAAAAAAAAGGAAAAAGAAAAAAGAAGAGAAAAAGAAAAGGGGAAAGGGAAAAAAGAAAAAATGAAAAAGTTAAAAAAAATACTTAGTTCTAAGGCAAAATGTTCTCTGATGCCCCTGTCCAAGTGCTGATTCAGTCCCTCAACAGGCTGTCTGGAGGGGGTCTTATTGTGCCTTACGCATGTCAATTTAGCATTTCATCTATGCCTTTTTGGGAGCCAAAAATGAAGGAACAGAAAGAAGTCAGAAGAGCTGTAGATGTGTGAAGTTGAATACTTTACCAAAGAAGTGTTTAATGCTTTGTTTAGTTTTATTTATTTAAGTGAGTTTTCTAGATTTGTGACTTGTAAAAACAAGAGGCATGACCTTATCCTATTTATAAAGACCAGAAAACAAATGGGCAAGGATGAGAGTGGGACCCACCTCTCCTTCTCCTCCTGAGTGACTTCTTCTTCCACAAGGGCTAAGATGCCGTTCTATTTGTTTTTATGCTATATAGTGTCTTTATGTCAGGTTTTTATATGAGGACTTCTTGTTTAAAAGTCTTTGTGAAGGGCTGGAGGTATAGCTCAATGGTTGAAAGTATGCTTAAGATGTTGGAGGCCCTGGGTTCAATCCTCAGCAACAAATTACAATATCAAAGCTTTGTTGGGCATAGCAGTGCACACCTGTAATCCCAGAACTCAGGAGGCTGAGGCAGATGGATCTTGAGTTCGAGGTCAGCCCAGGGGACATAGTGAGACCCTTTCTCAAACAGACTTCGAATATTCTTTATGAATGCTAAGAGGCATGTCTACAAGGTGGAACATAAGCTCAGCATGTGGTGCTGAGCTGGGCTTTCGCCTCAGTACCAAAACCCCAAACAGCTAAATAAGGAGCTTCTGTTCCTTAGTTAGCTACTCAGTCCCTATTCTCTGCTGAAGTACTTCTCAACAAAGATAGCCCAACACAAACTCTGGAATGAACCTTGCCATAAGCAAATGTTTTCAAAATAATCTTCGCCATTTGATTTGTAACTAATGTGTATGATACAAGATTCAAAAATGAATGATGTCTCTTTTTGCTCTGCCCCTCTGCAATACCTAAGCTTCCTTGTCTACTCTATAGATTAATGACATTTTCTAGAGATATGCATATTGTTATACCTAAGATATAAACTATATTGTTTTCTATGTGAACAAATATAGTGATAAGAATTCTTGCAAATCCATTCTGAGTGTCTCTCTGCTTTCTTTAGATAAATTCTGAGCTGAAGCCATTAGACTCAAGGCTTCTGAAACATAATAGCTAAGCCATGCTGCTTTTTTATGAGTCTTATATGAAACCCAAGGTTCCCGTGTCATCAGACAGATGCAGGGATACTAGTGGTGCCCTTCCACATCATTGTATTGACAACTATGTTCAGGTGACAATGCCACCATTTCTTGAGATTCTTAGGGAACAGCTATTTGGGAAGATTTTGTATTTTAATAACATGCCAACACAAGATTTCCTTCTTTGCCAGCAATCCTTAGGGTTCCATTTGTTTTGTGTTGTTTTTATTTGTTATTAATTTTATTTAATTTCCTTGAACGTGTCCTCAGATGATGTAGTAGCTTGAATGAAAATGGCCACATAGGCTAATAGGAAGTGGCACTATTAGGAGGTATGCCCTTGTTGGAGTGGGTGTGGCCCTGTTGGAGGAAATATGTCACTGCTACTTCTTGAGGCCTCCAACTCAGATGTAAAACTCTTAGCTCCTTCTCCAATACCACGTCTGCCTGAACATTGCCATAACTTCCACCATGATGATAATGGACTAAACCTCTAAAACTGTAAGCCAGCCTCAATTAAATGTCTTTCTTTATAAGAGTTTCTGTGACCGTGGTGTCTCTTCACATAATAGAAATCCTAACTAACACAGAATTTGGTGCCAAGAGTGGAGTATTGCTGTGAAAGTCCTGACTATGATTTTGTTTGGGGGAATGTGGACTTTAGGACCTTGGATGAGAAAGACAGTTGAATGCTTTAAGTGGAGCTCAGTGAGCCATCCTAGTAGATGCATGGAGGTCAGTGGTGCTGGTGGTTTGAACTGAAGAAGCCCAGGTCAAGAGGTTTCAGAGGGGAAGAATTTAGTAGGTGGTCTAGAGACTGTTCTTGTAATATTTTGGTTAAGAAATGTGGCCGATGGCTGTCCTTGTCAAAAAAAAAAAAAAAAAAAAGTCTGCCTGAGCCTAAATTGAAGAGTCAAGGAATAGTGGCATTGGCAGAGGAAATCTTAAAACAGTCTAATATTGACTCTGTTGTATGGTTGTTAGTAGCTAGGCTTATGCTATAATGAAAAGAAAGTACAATGAGGAAAAAAAACGCAAAATATACAATTTGGGGAGAAAGGGGCTACCAGGAAGTGGAATAGGGCTAAATTCTTTGTTCAAGGAGATAAACAGATTAAAGAATGTCCTGATGTTAGTAAAGAAGTGGTGACCTCAGGGCAAGATCCTATTCAGCTGAGCTTCCAGCCTGTGAAAAGGAATTAATGAAACCTTAGGGCCACATGTAGTGGGGCCCACCTTTAATTCTAGCACTGGGGAGACAAAGGTTGACAGATTCTGAGTTCAAGGCTAACCTGGTCTACAGAGCAAGTTTCTGGAAAGCTAAACTTAGGCAATGCAGCTATCAAAACAGAAAGCTGATGAAGATGTAATTGAATGAAGGGCCTGTATTCCAGCTCCAACAAGCCGCAGAAGTTAGCAGTTTCAGCCATGTGGCTCCGGCTTTAGAGTCAAGGATACAAGAAAGGAGTTATGGACTCTCCCTCCATACAGTGACTAAGGAATCTCACTCAGGCCAGGCATGTGTCAGGAGTATCTCTTCATGGAGGCCTAGAGAGGCCATGTGAAGCTGTGAAGATGAAGTCTGGATTGCCTTGGAGACCCCAAAATGATGGAGATGACAGAGCTGTAGGATACCTGCTGGGAAGAGCTGCTAACAAGGAGCGGAAACAGCCCAAGAAAATGAAATGTGTTGCAGTCAACAAGGCTGAAAGGACTTGGAGATTTGAAGAATGCTTTCACATCAGAAATGTAGATGCAGAGATTGGAGTGTGCCCAGCAGGTTTTCAGTCTTGCTTTGATCCAGTATTTTCTTACTGTGCTCGCTTTTGGAATTGTAATGTATGTCCTGGGCCATTACATGTTAGATGTATGTTATTTGCTTTATAATTTTGATTTTTACATGGAATTACAGTTAAGAGATTATATGAATCTCAGAAGAGACTTTGAACTTTGGGCTTTTAAACAAGTTTGAGACTGTTATAGTCTATGGGAACTTTTGAAGTTGGGCAGAATGCATTTTTTGCATTATCATATCTATAAACCTATGGGGCCGGGGAGTGAAATGTGGTAGTTTGAATGAAAATGGCCCCATAGACTCATAGGGAGTGGCACTATTAGGAGGTATGACCTTGTGGGAGTAGGTGTGTCACTTCCTGATGCTTGCCAACCCAGATGTAGAACTTACAGCTTCTTTTCTAGCACCATGTTTGCCTGGACACCACCATGACTCCTGCCATAATGATAATGGACTAAGACAATAAGGGACTAAAATCTCTGAAACTGTAAGCCCTGTCTGCCCTGGCCCATGGGGCGGTGAACTAGGATCCGGAGGACCTGGAAGAGTGAACTGGGGAACAGGGGTACACAAAGAATGAGAGCCTGTCTGGAAGTCTGATCAAGCTGTCAAATTTTAATTTTTCTACACAGGGGGTTATATACACATAGAAGCAGGATGTGGGGAGGGGGATGACCCAGGGTCTTCTTTGTTTCTGGGGAGCGCAGGTGATCTCAGGGGGAGTACAGATGTTCTCCAGAACAGAATATTGGCTGGGTGAAGAGTTCACAGAAGAAGCAGGGTGGAACAAGTCACCCTGCTTCAATGTACCTGTCCATAAGATCTATTATTCATTTGTTCTGATCTAGGCTAGTACTTTCCCACCAAGGCTACCTGTCTACAAGATCTATAGCTATCTGTTCTAGGGTTAGAGCTTTCCCACAGAGACCAAGACTTTGTGTTGGTAGGCATGAATGGCTGACTTAGGCCTATGGCTGACTTAGGCCGTTAATGTATGAGCAAAGTTGCTCCCAACATAAGCCAGTCCCAGTAAAATGTTTTCCTTTATAAGAGTTGTCATGATCATGGTGTTTCTTGACAGCAATAGAAACCCTAAGTCAGAAGTCCACTTAAAAACTTTAAAAAAAAAAAAAAAAACAACTAAAGACAAGAAGTGTTGTTGAGACCCTCTGCATTAACAAGGAGAATGTAAGATGGTACTGCCATGCTGAGAAGTATATGAATAACACCTCACAAACTTAAACTTATAGTTTGCATATGACTTGGCAAGCCTGTTCCTAGAACTACACCTAAGGGAACTAAGAATTTAAAACAAAAGTCCAGGAGAAGCTTCTTGCACTGGTAATAGCATTGTTCATAACAGCTACTGACAAATAACATTGGTACATGCCTGTACTCTAGGACTCAAGAGGCAGAATCAGGAGGATTGCTATAAGTTTGAGGCCTTCCTGATCTACATAGCAATTCTAGCCTTGTTAGGTTAAGACATTGCCAAACAAATAAACAAAAAATAAAAACAAACAAACAAAACACCCCAAAGGCCAAATGGAAACCAACAGAATGTGTCACACAGTATGTAATAAATCTTTTTTCCCCCTTCCTTTCTCTGTCTTGGTCTGGCCCTGTTGGCTCCAGCCCAAAGGTTTTTATTTATTTATTATATGTAAATATACTGTAACTGTCTTTAGACACCTCATAAGAAGGCATCAGATCTCATTACCGATGGTTGTGAGCCACCCTGTGGTTGCTGGGATTTGAACTCATGACCTCCAGAAGAGCAGTCAGTGCTTTTAACTGCTGGGCCATCTTCATACATACCCTGTATGTAATGGATCTTGAAATAAATAATGCTAGATGAAAAATGTCTGTCACAGAGACTACATGTGGTTGGTTTCTTTCATTCCCAATAAGGACAAGAACAAGAAGGACATCAAGAAAATTATCAGGGCCAGAAATGTCCCAAATAGGCAGCTCATTAGAAACAGAAACTGGCTTAGTGGTTGCCAGGGGAGAGAGGAAGGGAAACTAGGGAGTGGTTGCTAGTGGGAACAGGATTTCTCTTTGGAATGACAGAAATGCTCTGGATTTAGATGGTGGCAATGGTTGCAGGACTCTGTGACCATACCGAGAGCTACTGAAGTAATTTTATACTTAAAAATCTCAATTGACAAAAATGAAAACATGGCCATGCACAGACATGCATGTGCCTGTTTATAGCAGTGCTGTTCATAATAGCCTCCAGGCAGTTACAAAATGTTCATCTAGGAATGAGGGGATTAGCAGCTTATACATACTGTGAAATTCTGTTCAGCAATAAAAAGAAGTACACACATATATATTACAGCACGGATGAACTCAAAGGTATGAGAGCAAGGAAAAGAAGCCATATACTGCATGAGTCCATTCACACCAGATGTCCAAAAATGACAACTTTATACGGCTGGAAATACATCAGAAATTGCCTAGAGCAGAGGATGGGAGCTGGAAAAACTGTAAATGGGCAGCAGCGAGCATTGTGAGTGAGATAAACATCTCCCAACTGAGTTTTGGCATTTGTCTTGGTCAGGGACCTCTAGAGTAGCAGAACTTACAGACTGTCTCTATATTTTAAAGGAGATTATTGGAATGACTTAAAGTCTGCAGTCCAACTAACACAACAGTGGGCAGCTGTGAATGGGAAGTCCAAGAATCTAGTAGTTGCTCAGTCCCATGAGGCTGGGTATTTTAGCTGGTCTTCTGTATAAGCTGAAATCCTGAAGAAGTAGGTTCTAACAGATGTGCTGGCAAGCAAATGCAAGCAGGTAAAGAAGAAGAATCCTTCCTTCTTCCATTGTCTTTATATAGGCTTCAAGCAGAAGGAATGGTCCAGATTAAAGTTGTGTACCACCATGCCTGTTAAGGCATAAATTTGCAACCTACTTTCAATAAAGGTTCAACCTCTCCTCTAGCCCACTACACAATAGAGGCAGTGGAAGAGAAAAGTTATTAGGATATGGGGAAAATGGACCTGTTCAGCAATAGTTCTTTGGTGGTGAGCTTGATCTTCTTTGGCAGCAGTTCAATCCCATAGCAAACACCAAACAGGACTCAGCAGCTACAGACACCAGGCACGAGCCAGGAGCTGTAGTTCATTTTTGAAGAAACTGCAAAGCTCACCAACTCCCAACCCCAAACCCCCATCTACTTTCCCTCCCAGGTCCCTCCCTCCTTCCCCACTTGTGATTGCTTTCTTCTCTCTCCCAGTGGGACTGAGGTGTCCTCACTTGGGCCCTTCAGCTTGTTGACCTTTTTGAGTTCTATGGACTGTATCTTGGGTATTCTGTTACTTTCTTTTGTTTTATTGGCTAATATTCACTTATTAGTGAATACATACCATGCATGTCCTTTTGGGTCTGAGTTACCTTACTCAGGATGATATTTTCTAGTTCCATCGATTTGCCTGCAAAACTCAGAATGTTCTCGTTTATAATAGCTGAGTAGTATTCCACTGTGTAAATGAACCACATTTTCTGTATCCATTCTTCTGTCATGGGACATCTGGGTTGTTTTCAGCTTCTGGCTATCACAAAAAAGGCTACTATAAACACAGTGGAACACATGCCCCTGTGGCATGGTGGGGCATCTTTTGGGTATATTCCCAAGAGTGATATTGCTGGGTCTTCTGGTAGATCTATTTCCAATTTTCTGAGGAACCTCTAGATTGATTTCCAGAGTGGTTGTACCAGTTTGTAATCCCACCAGCAATGGAGAAGTGCTTCCCTTTCTCCACATCCTCTCCAACATGTGTTGTCCACCTGAGGTTTTGATCTTAGACATTTGGATTGGTGTAAGGTGGAATCTCAGGGTCATTTTGTTTTGCATTTCTCTGATCACTAAGGACTTTGAACATTTATTTAGGTGCTTCTCAGCCTCCCATAATGTTTTAAAGGCAGCACATTGTTATCTAGATCACATTCGAACTGTCTGTAACATAATTAACTTATTCAATCTATTATTGAATTCATGTATTCGGTGTCTAAATTTTGCTTTTTATTTTCTATCGTCTCTTTCTCTTCATCACTCAGTTCTGCACTGTTCCTTAAGCACAGTACCTCAGAACCTTCACTAGCTCCTTTTCTTTTTCTAGGAACACTATTCTATGTCCACATGGCCTGCTTCCTCATCTTCCTCAGAAGCTTGCTCAAATAATCCATTTTGAGTCAGCTTATCCATCTGAAATCTAATGCATTTCTGTACACATCTGCTTCCCTTCCTCCATTGCAGGCTTTGTCAACTTGACATAAGCCACTCACTGGAGTAGAGGAAGCCTAAATTGAGATAATGCTTCCAGATGATCAGACTGTAGTCAGGACTGTAGGACATTTCCTTAATTAGTGACTCATGAGCTAGGGACAACCCATTTTAGGTCTTTAGACTGGTGGTCCTACATTAAGAAAGCAGGCTGTGGTAGCCACAAGGAGCAATGCAGTACACTTACAGCATTCTTCCATGGCATCTGTATTAGCTTCTGCCTTCGAGTTTCTCAAACTCTGCTTGAGTTTCTATCCTGACTTCTTCCAGGGTGAGCAGGAATGTGGAAGTGTAAGCCAAATAAACCCTTTCCTCCCCAAGTTGCTTTTGGTCATAATGTTTCATCACAACAATAGTGACCCCGAGATAGGCTTCTTAGAGAAAGAGACTCATCTCTTTCTAAACCTCACTACCATGAACAGCATCTAGAGACTGTTAGAAAGTATGAAATGTCAGCTAGACCGACCTGCAGAGTGTGGGATGTTGGGGTGACTGACTTCATCTGTTCTGTTGTGTGTGGTTAATGCCCTTAGCTTGCTCAGCAGAACCAGAGGATGTCCACAGATTCGTGAGGTGCAAGCTGTTACTCATTCCCTCCATCTCTTCCCCTTGCAGGCTCAGATTTCTAGCCAATCAGCAAGGGAATAGCTCTCAGTAGCTCCCTGGTCCTTTCTCTTGGCCTCCCCTTCTGCAGCACCCTCACACCAAGGGGTGGGGGGTTCTCTCTTCATTTCACCAAGCCTCTTATTGGCATGCCCTTCTTTTAAACATCTAACTTTTTTCTTCCACTCGACTTTGAAAATCCAACAAAGTTATAGTTTTAAAGAAATCTTAGGCTATTGGAATTGAACACACACACCTTTTTTTTTTTTCTGGAGATAGGATTTTTTTTTTTTTTTTTTTTTGGAGGCCTAGCTATCCCAGAACTAGCTCTGTAGACCAGACTGGCCTTGAACTCACAGAGATCTGCCTGCCTTTGCCTCCCAAGTGCTGGAATTAAAGATGTGTGCCACCACTGTCCAGTGACTGAAGCACTGTTACCATCAACATTTACAGATTTCTCACATTTCCCCACAGCTATCTACTGCCTGTGTTACTTATCACAACCACACGCGCGTGTGTGCACGTGCACACACAAACACACAAACATGTATATAACCTAAATAAGTTTGCTAAACAAGTGTGCTATTTACTTAACCATCACAACAAAAAATACTATCAATGTACCCAAGATGTTGCTGTGCAGTATTTGTATCTAAAAGATATTAAAATTGGGGGCTTGCGAGCTGGCGAGATGGTTCAGAAAGGAGAAGTACTTGCCACACTACCAGGACAGCCTGAGTTTGATCCCCTGAATTCACAGGGGAAAAAGAGAACTGACTTCTGAAAGTTGTCCTCTGCACTGAAAGAAATAAACAAAATTTAAAAATTAAATTAAAATTAGGGACTGGAGAGATGGCTCCATTTGTATGGTGCTCGCCACGAAGCAGAAGGACGTGCGTTGGGTTCTCCAATGTTCATGTAAAAAGCCAAGCTGGCAGCACTCACTTGTCATCCCAAGGCCCAGTAGAGACAGGAGGGTTCCCGGGATCTGCTAACAATATAATGTATCTGAATCAGGAAGCTCTGCTCTGTGAGAGACCTTGTCTCAAAAAATAAGATAGCATATGAAGAAAGCACTATGTTGAACCCTGGGATATACAAGCACATGCGCACATGTGAATGTCCTGAATGTATGCATCACAAATCATCAGACTAGTTGGAGCTCCTGAACTTGACCTGGTGTCTTCACTGTGCAGCTTAGGAAGCTGAGAAGAGGAGAGACTGAAGACCACATTTCCAATTGAGAGTGGAGCTTCTACACTGGCTTGCAGGCCAAGAGAGACCTTTGGCCAGCGCTCTCTACTGAACCTAAGACCACCTTTCCCAAACACTTGCTTCCATTTCTCTGAAGGTTTCCCGGCAACACAGCAGGCTCAATCCTACATTGAACTCTCTCAAGAGCTGTGCCTCCTTAGCTTCCTCTTTCGGCTGCTGCCCAGGCTCCAAGCACTGCTAATCTTTGGACTCCCACCTCCAGTTGTTGAAGAGTTTGTTTCATTCCCTAATGAGCTGGGCTGTCAGAGGCAAGGTTGACACCAAGTGGCAGCTCCTATACCGTAACCTTGAAGCACTCTTAGTGTCTTCTATGTTCACGTTTGGGGCGATCTTGTGTACTGTGTCTCTCCTGTCTGTCTGTTTGTGTTTTTTTTTTCTGCCTGATTTGTAAACCTCTTTTTTAAAAAAGATTTCTTTATTTTCATTTTATGTATTTTGCCACATATGTGTAAGTGAACCACGGGCAGCATTACCCATTATCCAGCCAGAAGAGGGCATGTGACTCCCAAAGACTACAGTCCCAGATGGTTGTGAGCTGCTGTGTGCATGCTGGGAACCAAACCCAGGTCCTTTGCAAGAGCAGCCCGTGCTCTCTTAGCCACTGAACAATCTCTCCAGCCCCAACTTCTTCTTTAAGGGAAGTATTTCAGTAAAGTGGACTCCACACAGCCTGCCTTCAAGCCGTGGCATGGGATGCCTCCGTAACTGGCTGAGAAAACAAATGAACCAATGAGTTGTCTGTGATTGAGGCAGCATGAGGATTTGTGATTTTTAAAGGACCCTGTTCATATTTATGTTGCAATTAAAAAAACCACTTAATGCAAATTTCCCTCCTGCTTCATGTCTCAAAGGTAATAGTACACCAGAACCAGCTGAACTGCACTTCAGTTGTGCATGTATTCTCAATTCACAACAGCTGTGAAAATCCAGCTGTGTTTATTATTGGTCATAGATAGCATATAATGGAGGCATAATTTGTTAGCCAAACAGTCTGTCTGAAGGAGAAACAAGAGGGTAATAACTCTATCAATTATTCTCCCAGGCCACTGACTCCTCCGCATTCGGCTTTTAACTCCTGTATGTCTGTCTACTCTTAAGGTGGCAAAAGTGTAAATCTATACTATTGATATTTTGGTATATTGTTTAAGAGTGGTAAGGCTAGAGTCCCGGGAGCATATCTTGAGTGCTTCTGTTTTATACAGGCCGGAATGTCTGTCACTTTGCACAGTTGATGTATTAGACTCTTCAAGGTCAAGTTTTAGTCTTCCTCGATTGTCTTCCTGGGTTCTGGGTTGAGGTGGGGGTGGGGGTTGATCCAGATATCTTCTTTTCATGTTACCTCAGATGACTTGAATGTAGGTGGCCATAGACTATTTGGAGTACCCACACACAGTAGGACAGTTCAAGGATGAGATGTACCTTTCATTCATTTGAATGCTGGAGACATGCTGGATACTTAACACATGTTCATTGGATGCTGACATCGGCTACTATGTGGCTTTGTGTGTGAGTAGGTGATGTGAGCATTCCTGGAAAGGCTCCTTTGTATTTTTCTCCGCCACAATTCTGCAGTTTCTCTTTTTTGCTGTCTTAGCATATGATGTGAGACCTTCCTTACTGTTATTTTAGCATTAATACACGATTTATTAAACTTATTTTTAAGATAGTATCTACTTACTTTGTAGTTACAAAAATCTTGTTACAAGAGTGATGTGCACTCACTCACACAATTTGAAAACTTGGGACCAAAGACAAAGATGGAAGAAAGCAACCTTTGAGCCTTCCCCCAGAGACCTACTGTCAACATTGGCATGGGATTCCATTCAGTCACATGTAGCAGCCTTGCATGTTTAAATTAATAACATTACCTCTCATTGCTCCATTTTGGGAGGGAATATCTTTAAAATAGGGAAGTTTCCATAGTTTATGAAGGGGGGGGGCATGTTTAAGGAGTAAAAATACTTACTAAGCCAGGTTTCTAGTTGACATTTTATTTTTCTCATTAAGGCTCTTTGATAAGCAGCACAAACTAACTTTCGCTAACAGAAGCAAAAGGAGGCTTTATAGCCAGGATTTAGGAGGCAGTACTCATGGACTGATGGGAGGCTATAGGAGATCAGGGACCCCCAATAGCCAGTGGACTCCACGAGGAGGGCATCCAGAACTTCTGCCCTCGATGGTCCTCTCGGCTCAAGACTTCAAACCCTGGGAGACAGTAGCTATAATCCTTGTGTTCTTGAACTTGACTTACACAGTGTTCTCGGACTGTGTTGCAGCTGCTGCAGATGAGGTGAAGCGGATGTCCAGGAATTCCTCCAGGCTTCTCTCTCTTTGTATAAGCCAATAGGCGCACGGGCCACTTCCTAAGATTGGGAACAACAGAAGGGACCAGTCTGGCTAAGACTGGGGAGTGGTTAGATGAATGCTTTGCTGAGGTACGCTGAGTTTGAAATGTCACACAACGCCGGGCGTTGGTTGCGCACGCCTTTAATCCTAGCACTTGGGAGGCAGAGGCAGGCGGATTTCTGAGTTCGAGGCTGGCCTGGCCTACAGAGTGAGTTCCAGGACAGCCAGGGCTACACAGAGAAACCCTGTCTCGAAAAACCGAAAGAAAGAAAAGAATGAAAGAAAAGAAAGAAAGGAAGAAAGAAAGAAAGAAAGAAAGAAAGAAAGAGAGAAAGAGGGAGTGAGAAAGAAAAGAAAAGAAAAGAAAGAAAAGAAAAGTCACGCAGTGCTTCAAAATGTGTTTGCTAGGCCTCTGGGTGCCCAGGTTCTAGGTACACTCTCTGCTTCAGCCTACAGATTCTCCCTCCCCCCTGACCTGGGCCTTGTGAGGCCAGTGGAGGAAGTATGGTGGGTATCCATTTCCCTGGCTTCCTCCCTACAGGACTGATGAGGGCTGCTGAATCTCTCAGCCGGCTCGGAGCATTTGTTTTCTCTGTGTCCCTCTTCCTTCCTTCTCTCCCCCTTCTTAAATTCTAACTAGGCTTTTGCTTGTTCTAGATTTCTACCCAAACCCACGTAATTCCCCTATGCTCTGTCCACCCCTCCTCTTAGAATCTGAATGTATCATCAATTTCTACCAGGGTCCTGAAAACCCATTGCATTCAGAACAGAAGCTCATTCGAGACCTATGCTTCCTGGGCCATCTGCTTACAGGTGTAGCAAATGCTAAATGAGATGGTGAGTTTCTTCATGAGAATGCCACAAGACAAGGGGATTGAAACTGTTAGGAAACTCGCTTGCCTTCCCCTGGAACAGAGATGGGCAAAAAGGATTTAGTGAAAGAGAACTCCAGGAGACCAGGCCTGGTGGCACATGCCTTTAATCCCCGAATTCAAGGTCAGCCTGGTCTACACAGTGAGTTCCAACACAGCGAGGACCACACAGAAAATCTGTCTCAAGAAACAGAGAGAGAGAGAGAGAGAGAGAGAGAGAGAGAGAGAGAGAGAGAGAGAGAGAGA